>NW_027189141.1:1159372-1273977 GCF_040958095.1 Procambarus clarkii
TTGATTGAAAATGAAGTATTTAAGGTTATTATCTAATCAATTATGTGTTTGCATCATTTTTATCGTATATATAATGAATTAATACCCATAGACTGAAAATTTACAAAAACGTGGAAAAACGGCAAAATATTGCCTAATTCGATGATATTTTGTTTAAATCAAATAAAGGAAAAGGGGATGATAAACGTCAAAATATTGCTAAATTCGATGATTTTTCGTACGAAACAAAATGCAAGAAAACTTGCTTTAAATGCAATATTATGCGAAATTCTGAGATTTGAAGGCCAAATCACATATCGTGATACTACATGAAATAGTATCGAAATATTGGTAAAAATGAATATATGTGCGTAATATCAAACTACATGATTAACGTGAAAAAGTCACTATTTTACCATATTTGAGGATTTTACCTTCAAATCTATTGGTAAGAGCGAGGTTTCGTATTATTTAGTTCCAAGAAAAGACATATGACAATGTTGTTTCCAATACAAATGATAAAAAACAATGTGTTTTCATTAGAATTAACTAAAATGTTCCTGATTTTCCGTTTATATTACCGATGGAAGATGTACACGTAAAACCGCTCTATTCTGGCTGAAACGTCGATATATGCAATAAAAACAGAACTTCTCCCCGTTTCAATATCTTACTCAGTATTTTAACGAGAAACAAATAGTTGATTGAAAATGAAGTATTTAAGGTTATTATCTAATCAATTATGTGTTTGCATTATTTTTATCGTATATATAATGAACCCATAGACTGACAATTCACAAAAACGTGGAAAAACGGCAAAATATTGCCTAATTCGATGATATTTTGTTTAAATCAAATAAAGGAAAAGGGGATGATAAACGTCAAAATATTGCTAAATTCGATGATTTTTCGTACGAAACAAAATGCAAGAAAACTTGCTTAAATGCAATATTATGCGAAATTCTGAGATTTCAAGGCCATATCACATATCGTGATACTACATGAAATAGTATCGAAATATTGGTAAAAATGAATATATTTACGTAATATCAAACTACATGAAAAACGTGAAAAAGTCACTATTTAACCATATTTGAGGATTTTAACTTTAAATCATAGAGCGAGGTTTCGTATTACTTAGATCCAGGAAAAGACATATGACAATGTTATTTCCAATACAAATGATAAAAATCAATGTGTTTTCATTAGAACTAACTAAAATGTTCCTGATTTTCCGTTTATGTTACCGATGGAAGATGTACACGTAAAACCGCTCTAATCCGGCTGAAACGTCGATATATGCAATAAAAACAGAACTTCTCCCCTTTTCAATATCTTACTCAGTATTTTAACGAGAAACAAATAGATGATTGCAATGAAGTATTTAAGGTTATTATCTAATCAATTATGTGTTTGCATCATTTTTATCGTATATATATGAATTAATACCCATTGACTGAAAATTCACAAAAACGTGGAAAACGGCAAAATATTGCCTAATTCGATGATATTTTATTTAAATCACATGAAGGAAAAGGGGATGATAAACGTCAAAATACTGATAAATTCGATGATTTTTCGTACGAAACAAAATGCAAGAAAACTTGCTTAAATGCAATATTATGCGAAATTCTGAGATTTGAAGGCCAAATCACATATCGTGATACTACATGAAATAGTATCGGAATATTGGTAAAAATGAATATATTTGCGTAATATCAAACTACATGATTAACGTGAAAAAGTCACTATTTTACCGTATTTGAGGATTTTACCTTCAAATCATAGAGCGAGGTTTCGTATTATTTAGTTCCAAGAAAAGACATATGACAATGTTGTTTCCAATACAAATGATAAAAATCAATGTGTTTTCATTAGAATTAACTAAAATGTTCCTGATTTTCCTTTTATATTACCGATGGAAGATGTACACGTAAAACCGCTCTATTCCGGCTGAAACGTCGATATATGCAATAAAACAGAACTTCTCCCCTTTTCAATATCTTACTCAGTATTTTAACGAGAAACAAATAGTTGATTGAAAATGAAGTATTTAAGGTTATTATCTAATCAATTATGTGTTTGCATCATTTTTATCGTATATATAATGAATTAATACCCGTAGACTGAAAATTCACAAAAACGTGGAAAAACGGCAAAATATTGCCTAATTCGATGATATTTTGTTTAGATCAAATAAAGGAAAAGGGGATGATAAACGTCAAAATATTGCTAAATTCGATGATTTTTTTTACGAAACAAAATGCAAGAAAACTTGCTTAAAATGCAATATTATGCGAAATTCTGAGATTTAAAGGCCAAATCACATATCGTGATACTACATGAAATAGTATCAAAATATTGGTAAAAATGAATATATTTACGTAATATCAAACTACATGAAAAACGTGAAAAAAGTCACTATTTAACCATATTTGAGGATTTTAACTTCAAATCATAGAGCGAGGTTTCGTATTATTTAGATCCAAGAAAAGACATATGACAATGTTGTTTCCAATACAAATGATAAAAATCAATGTGTTTTCATTAGAACTAACTAAAATGTTCCTGATTTTCCGTTTATATTACAGATGGAAGATGTACACGTAAAACCGCTCTATTCCGGCTGAAACGTCGATATATGCAATAAAAACAGAACTTCTCCCCTTTTCAATATCTTACTCAGTATTTTAACGAGAAACAAATAGTTGATTGAAAATGAAGTATTTAAGGTTATTATCTAATCAATTATGTGTTTGCATCATTTTTATCGTATATATAATGAATTAATACCCATAGACTGAAAATTTACAAAAACGTGGAAAAACGGCAAAATATTGCCTAATTCGAAGATATTTTGTTTAAATCAAATAAAGGAAAAGGGGATGATAAACGTCAAAATATTGCTAAATTCGATGATTTTTCGTACGAAACAAAATGCAAGAAAACTTGCTTTATATGCAATATTATGCGAAATTCTGAGATTTGAAGGCCAAATCACATATCGTGATACTACATGAAATAGTATCGAAATATTGGTAAAAATGAATATATTTACGTAATATCAAACTACATGAAAAACGTGAAAAAGTCACTATTTAACCATATTTGAGGATTTTAACTTCAAATCATAGAGCGAGGTTTCGTATTATTTAGATCCAAGAAAAGACATATGACAATGTTGTTTCCAATACAAATGATAAAAATCAATGTGTTTTCATTAGAATTAACTAAAATGTTCCTGATTTTCCGTTAATATTACCGATGGAAGATGTACACGTAAAACCGCTCTAATCCGGCAGAAACGTCGATATATGCAATACAAACCGAACTTCTCCCCTTTTCAATATCTTACTCAGTATTTTAACGAGAAACAAATAGATGATTGCAATGAAGTATTTAAGGTTATTATCTAATCAATTATGTGTTTGCATCATTTTTATCGTATATATAATGAATTAATACCCGTAGACTGAAAATTCACAAAAACGTGGAAAAACGGCAAAATATTGCCTAATTCGATGATATTTTGTTTAAATCAGATAAAGGAAAAGGGGATGATAAACGTCAATATATTGGTAAATTCGATGATTTTTCGTACGAAACAAAATGCAAGAAAACTTGCTTAAATGCAATATTATGCGAAATTCTGAGATTTGAAGGCCAAATCACATATCGTGATACGACATGAAATAGTATCGAAATATTGGTAAAAATGAATATATCTGCGTAATATCACACTACATGATTAACGTGAAAAAGTTACTATTTTACCATATTTGAGGATTTTACCTTCAAATCATAGAGCGAGGTTTCGTATTATTTAGTTCCAAGAAAAGACATATGACAATGTTGTTTCCAATACAAATGATAAAAATCAATGTGTTTTCATTAGAATTAACTAAAATGTTCCTGATTTTCCTTTTATATTACCGATGGAAGATGTACACGTAAAACCGCTCTATTCCGGCTGAAACGTCGATATATGCAATAAAAACAGAACTTCTCCCGTTTTCAATATCTTACTCAGTATTTTAACGAGAAACAAATAGTTGATTGAAAATGAAGTATTTAAGGTTATTATCTAATCAATTATGTGTTTGCATCATTTTTATCGTATATATAATGAATTAATACCCGTAGACTGAAAATTCACAAAAACGTGGAAAAACGGCAAAATATTGCCTAATTCGATGATATTTTGTTTAAATCAAATAAAGGAAAAGGGGATGATAAACGTCAAAATATTGCTAAATTCGATGATTTTTTTTACGAAACAAAATGCAAGAATACTTGCTTAAAATGCAATATTATGCGAAATTCTGAGATTTAAAGGCCAAATCACATATCGTGATACTACATGAAATAGTATCAAAATATTGGTAAAAATGAATATATTTACGTAATATCAAACTACATGAAAAACGTGAAAAAAGTCACTATTTAACCATATTTGAGGATTTTAACTTCAAATCATAGAGCGAGGTTTCGTATTATTTAGATCCAAGAAAAGACATATGACAATGTTGTTTCCAATACAAATGATAAAAATCAATGTGTTTTCATTAGAACTAACTAAAATGTTCCTGATTTTCCGTTTATATTACAGATGGAAGATGTACACGTAAAACCGCTCTATTCCGGCTGAAACGTCGATATATGCAATAAAAACAGAACTTCTCCCCTTTTCAATATCTTACTCAGTATTTTAACGAGAAACAAATAGTTGATTGAAAATGAAGTATTTAAGGTTATTATCTAATCAATTATGTGTTTGCATCATTTTTATCGTATATATAATGAATTAATACCCATAGACTGAAAATTTACAAAAAACGTGGAAAAACGGCAAAATATTGCCTAATTCGATGATATTTTGTTTAAATCAAATAAAGGAAAAGGGGATGATAAACCTCAAAATATTGCTAAATTCGATGATTTTTCGTACGAAACAAAATGCAAGAAAACTTGCTTTAAATGCAATATTATGCGAAATTCTGAGATTTGAAGGCCAAATCACATATCGTGATACATGAAATAGTATCGAAATATTGGTAAAAATGAATATATGTGCGTAATATCAAACTTCATGATTAACGTGAAAAAGTCACTATTTTACCATATTTGAGGATTTTACCTTCAAATCAAAGAGCGAGGTTTCGTATTATTTAGTTCCAGGAAAAGACATATGACAATGTTGTTTCCAATACAAATGATAAAAAACAATGTGTTTTCATTGGAATTAACTATAATGTTCTTGATTTTCCGTTTATATTAACGAAGGAAGATGTACACGTAAAACCGCTCTAATCCGGCTGAAACGTCGATATATGCAATACAAACCGAACTTCTCCCCTTTTCAATATCTTACTCAGTATTTTAACGAGAAACAAATAGATGATTGCAATGAAGTATTTAAGGTTATTATCTAATCAATTATGTGTTTGCATCATTTTTATCGTATATATATGAATTAATACCCATGGACTGAAAATTCACAAAAACGTGAAAAACGGCAAAATATTGACTAATTCGATGATATTTTATTTAAATCACATGAAGGAAAAGGGGGATGATAAACGTCAAAATATTGGTAAATTCGATGATTTTTCGTACGAAACAAAATGCAAGAAAACTTGCTTAAAATGCAATATTATGCGAAATTCTGAGATTTGAAGGCCAAATCACATATCGTGTTACTACATGAAATAGTATCGAAATATTGGTAAAAATGAATATATTTGCGTAATATCAAACTACATGATTAACATGAAAAAGTCACTATTTTACCATATTTGAGGATTTTACCTTCAAATCTATTGGTAAGAGCGAGGTTTCGTATTATTTAGTTCCAAGAAAAGACATATGACAATGTTGTTTCCAATACAAATGATAAAAAACAATGTGTTTTCATTAGAATTAACTAAAATGTTCCTGATTTTCCGTTTATATTACCGATGGAAGATGTACACGGAAAATCGGTCTATTCCGGCTGAAACGTCGATATATGCAATAAAAACAGAACTTCTCCCCCGTTTAATATCTTACTCAGTATTTTAACGAGAAAGAAATAGTTGATTGAAAATGAAGTATTTAAGGTTATTATGTAATCAATTATGTGTTTGCATCATTTTTATCGCATATATATGAATTAATAACCATGGACTGAAAATTCACACAAACGAGGAAAACGGCAAAATATTGCCTAATTCGATGATATTTTGTTTAAATCACATAAAGGAAAAGGGGATGATAAACGTCAAAATATTGCTAAATTCGATGATTTTTTGTACGAAACAAAATGCAAGAAAACTTGCTTAAATGCAATATTATGCGAAATTCTGAGATTTGAAGGCCAAATCACATATCGTGATACGACATGAAATAGTATCGAAATATTGGTAAAAATGAATATATCTGCGTAATATCACACTACATGATTAACGTGAAAAAGTTACTATTTTACCATATTTGAGGATTTTACCTTCAAATCATAGAGCGAGGTTTCGTATTATTTAGTTCCAAGAAAAGACATATGACAATGTTGTTTCCAATACAAATGATAAAAATCAATGTGTTTTCATTAGAATTAACTAAAATGTTCCTGATTTTCCTTTTATATTACCGATGGAAGATGTACACGTAAAACCGCTCTATTCCGGCTGAAACGTCGATATATGCAATAAAAACAGAACTTCTCCCGTTTTCAATATCTTACTCAGTATTTTAACGAGAAACAAATAGTTGATTGAAAATGAAGTATTTAAGGTTATTATCTAATCAATTATGTGTTTGCATCATTTTTATCGTATATATAATGAATTAATACCCGTAGACTGAAAATTCACAAAAACGTGGAAAAACGGCAAAATATTGCCTAATTCGATGATATTTTGTTTAAATCAAATAAAGGAAAAGGGGATGATAAACGTCAAAATATTGCTAAATTCGATGATTTTTTTTACGAAACAAAATGCAAGAATACTTGCTTAAAATGCAATATTATGCGAAATTCTGAGATTTAAAGGCCAAATCACATATCGTGATACTACATGAAATAGTATCAAAATATTGGTAAAAATGAATATATTTACGTAATATCAAACTACATGAAAAACGTGAAAAAAGTCACTATTTAACCATATTTGAGGATTTTAACTTCAAATCATAGAGCGAGGTTTCGTATTATTTAGATCCAAGAAAAGACATATGACAATGTTGTTTCCAATACAAATGATAAAAATCAATGTGTTTTCATTAGAACTAACTAAAATGTTCCTGATTTTCCGTTTATATTACAGATGGAAGATGTACACGTAAAACCGCTCTATTCCGGCTGAAACGTCGATATATGCAATAAAAACAGAACTTCTCCCCTTTTCAATATCTTACTCAGTATTTTAACGAGAAACAAATAGTTGATTGAAAATGAAGTATTTAAGGTTATTATCTAATCAATTATGTGTTTGCATCATTTTTATCGTATATATAATGAATTAATACCCATAGACTGAAAATTTACAAAAACGTGGAAAAACGGCAAAATATTGCCTAATTCGATGATATTTTGTTTAAATCAAATAAAGGAAAAGGGGATGATAAACCTCAAAATATTGCTAAATTCGATGATTTTTCGTACGAAACAAAATGCAAGAAAACTTGCTTTAAATGCAATATTATGCGAAATTCTGAGATTTGAAGGCCAAATCACATATCGTGATACATGAAATAGTATCGAAATATTGGTAAAAATAAATATATGTGCGTAATATCAAACTTCATGATTAACGTGAAAAAGTCACTATTTTACCATATTTGAGGATTTTACCTTCAAATCAAAGAGCGAGGTTTCGTATTATTTAGTTCCAGGAAAAGACATATGACAATGTTGTTTCCAATACAAATGATAAAAAACAATGTGTTTTCATTGGAATTAACTATAATGTTCTTGATTTTCCGTTTATATTAACGAAGGAAGATGTACACGTAAAACCGCTCTAATCCGGCTGAAACGTCGATATATGCAATACAAACCGAACTTCTCCCCTTTTCAATATCTTACTCAGTATTTTAACGAGAAACAAATAGATGATTGCAATGAAGTATTTAAGGTTATTATCTAATCAATTATGTGTTTGCATCATTTTTATCGTATATATATGAATTAATACCCATGGACTGAAAATTCACAAAAACGTGAAAAACGGCAAAATATTGACTAATTCGATGATATTTTATTTAAATCACATGAAGGAAAAGGGGGATGATAAACGTCAAAATATTGGTAAATTCGATGATTTTTCGTACGAAACAAAATGCAAGAAAACTTGCTTAAAATGCAATATTATGCGAAATTCTGAGATTTGAAGGCCAAATCACATATCGTGTTACTACATGAAATAGTATCGAAATATTGGTAAAAATGAATATATTTGCGTAATATCAAACTACATGATTAACATGAAAAAGTCACTATTTTACCATATTTGAGGATTTTACCTTCAAATCTATTGGTAAGAGCGAGGTTTCGTATTATTTAGTTCCAAGAAAAGACATATGACAATGTTGTTTCCAATACAAATGATAAAAAACAATGTGTTTTCATTAGAATTAACTAAAATGTTCCTGATTTTCCGTTTATATTACCGATGGAAGATGTACACGGAAAATCGGTCTATTCCGGCTGAAACGTCGATATATGCAATAAAAACAGAACTTCTCCCCCGTTTAATATCTTACTCAGTATTTTAACGAGAAAGAAATAGTTGATTGAAAATGAAGTATTTAAGGTTATTATGTAATCAATTATGTGTTTGCATCATTTTTATCGCATATATATGAATTAATAACCATGGACTGAAAATTCACACAAAAGAGGAAAACGGCAAAATATTGCCTAATTCGATGATATTTTGTTTAAATCACATAAAGGAAAAGGGGATGATAAACGTCAAAATATTGCTAAATTCGATGATTTTTTGTACGAAACAAAATGCAAGAAAACTTGCTTAAAATGCAATATTATGCGAAATTCTGAGATTTCAAGGACAAATCACATATCGTGATACTACATGAAATAGTATCGAAATATTGGTAAAAATGAATATATTTATGTAATATCAAACTACGTGAAAAACGTGAAAAAAGTCACTATTTAACCATATTTGAGGATTTTAACTTCAAATCATAGAGCGAGGTTTCGTATTATTTAGATCCAAGAAAAGACATATGACAATGTTGTTTCCATTACAAATGATAAAAATCAATGTGTTTTCATTAGAATTAACCAAAATGTTCCTGATTTTCCGTTTATATTACAGATGGAAGATGTACACGTAAAACCGCTCTATTCCGGCTGAAACGTCGATATATGCAATAAAAACAGAAATTCTCCCCTTTCAATATCTTACTCAGTATTTTAACGAGAAACAAATAGTTGATTGAAAATGAAGTATTTAAGGTTATTATCTAATCAATTATGTGTTTGCATCATTTTTATCGTATATATAATGAATTAATACCCATAGACTGAAAATTTACAAAAACGTTGAAAAACGCCAAAATATTGCCTAATTCGATGATATTTTGTTTAAATCAAATAAAGGAAAAGGGGATGATAAACGTCAAAATATTGCTAAATTCGATGATTTTTCGTACGAAACAAATTGCAAGAAAACTTGCTTAAAATGCAATATTATGCGAAATTCTGAGATTTGAAGGCCAAATCACATATCGTGATACTACGTGAAATAGTATCGAAATATTGGTAAAAATGAATATATTTACGTAATATCAAACTACATGAAAAACGTGAAAAAAGTCACTATTTAACCATATTTGAGGATTTTAACTTCAAATCATAGAGCGAGGTTTCGTATTATTTAGATCCAAGAAAAGACATATGACAATGTTGTTTCCAATACAAATGATAAAAATCAATGTGTTTTCATTAGAATTAACTAAAATGTTCCTGATTTTCCGTTTATATTACCGATGGAAGATGTACACGTAAAACTGCTCTATTCCGGCTGAAACGTCGATATATGCAATAAAAACAGAAATTCTCCCCTTTTCAATATCTTACTCAGTATTTTAACGAGAAACAAATAGTTGATTGAAAATGAAGTATTTAAGGTTATTATCTAATCAATTATGTGTTTGCATCATTTTTATCGTATATATAATGAATTAATACCCATAGACTGAAAATTTACAAAAACGTGGAAAAACGGCAAAATATTGCCTAATTCGATGATATTTTGTTTAAATCAAATAAAGGAAAAGGGGATGATAAACGTCAAAATATTGCTAAATTCGATGATTTTTCGTACGAAACAAAATGCAAGAAAACTTGCTTTAAATGCAATATTATGCGAAATTCTGAGATTTGAAGGCCAAATCACATATCGTGATACTACATGAAATAGTATCGAAATATTGGTAAAAATGAATATATGTGCGTAATATCAAACTACATGATTAACGTGAAAAAGTCCCTATTTTACCATATTTGAGGATTTTACCTTCAAATCTATTGGTAAGAGCGAGGTTTCGTATTATTTAGTTCCAAGAAAAGACATATGACAATGTTGTTTCCAATACAAATGATAAAAAACAATGTGTTTTCATTAGAATTAACTAAAATGTTCCTGATTTTCCGTTTATATTACCGATGGAAGATGTACACGTAAAACCGCTCTATTCTGGCTGAAACGTCGATATATGCAATAAAAACAGAACTTCTCCCCGTTTCAATATCTTACTCAGTATTTTAACGAGAAACAAATAGTTGATTGAAAATGAAGTATTTAAGGTTATTATCTAATCAATTATGTGTTTGCATTATTTTTATCGTATATATAATGAACCCATAGACTGACAATTCACAAAAACGTGGAAAAACGGCAAAATATTGCCTAATTCGATGATATTTTGTTTAAATCAAATAAAGGAAAAGGGGATGATAAACGTCAAAATATTGCTAAATTCGATGATTTTTCGTACGAAACAAAATGCAAGAAAACTTGCTTAAATGCAATATTATGCGAAATTCTGAGATTTCAAGGCCATATCACATATCGTGATACTACATGAAATAGTATCGAAATATTGGTAAAAATGAATATATTTACGTAATATCAAACTACATGAAAAACGTGAAAAAGTCACTATTTAACCATATTTGAGGATTTTAACTTCAAATCATAGAGCGAGGTTTCGTATTACTTAGATCCTGGAAAAGACATATGACAATGTTATTTCCAATACAAATGATAAAAATCAATGTGTTTTCATTAGAACTAACTAAAATGTTCCTGATTTTCCGTTTATGTTACCGATGGAAGATGTACACGTAAAACCGCTCTAATCCGGCTGAAACGTCGATATATGCAATAAAAACAGAACTTCTCCCCTTTTCAATATCTTACTCAGTATTTTAACGAGAAACAAATAGATGATTGCAATGAAGTATTTAAGGTTATTATCTAATCAATTATGTGTTTGCATCATTTTTATCGTATATATATGAATTAATACCCATTGACTGAAAATTCACAAAAACGTGGAAAACGGCAAAATATTGCCTAATTCGATGATATTTTATTTAAATCACATGAAGGAAAAGGGGATGATAAACGTCAAAATACTGATAAATTCGATGATTTTTCGTACGAAACAAAATGCAAGAAAACTTGCTTAAATGCAATATTATGCGAAATTCTGAGATTTGAAGGCCAAATCACATATCGTGATACTACATGAAATAGTATCGGAATATTGGTAAAAATGAATATATTTGCGTAATATCAAACTACATGATTAACGTGAAAAAGTCACTATTTTACCGTATTTGAGGATTTTACCTTCAAATCATAGAGCGAGGTTTCGTATTATTTAGTTCCAAGAAAAGACATATGACAATGTTGTTTCCAATACAAATGATAAAAATCAATGTATTTTCATTAGAATTAACTAAAATGTTCCTGATTTTCCTTTTATATTACCGATGGAAGATGTACACGTAAAACCGCTCTATTCCGGCTGAAACGTCGATATATGCAATAAAAACAGAACTTCTCCCGTTTTCAATATCTTACTTAGTATTTTAACGAGAAACAAATAGTTGATTGAAAATGAAGTATTTAAGGTTATTATCTAATCAATTATGTGTTTGCATCATTTTTATCGTATATATAATGAATTAATACCCGTAGACTGAAAATTCACAAAAACGTGGAAAAACGGAAAAATATTGCCTAATTCGATGATATTTTGTTTAAATCAAATAAAGGAAAAGGGGATGATAAACGTCAAAATATTGCTAAATTCGATGATTTTTTTTACGAAACAAAATGCAAGAAAACTTGCTTAAAATGCAATATTAAGCGAAATTCTGAGATTTAAAGGCCAAATCACATATCGTGATACTACATGAAATATTATCAAAATATTGGTAAAAATGAATATATTTACGTAATATCAAACTACATGAAAAACGTGAAAAAAGTCACTATTTAACCATATTTGAGGATTTTAACTTCAAATCATAGAGCGAGGTTTCGTATTACTTAGATCCAGGAAAAGACATATGACAATGTTATTTCCAATACAAATGATAAAAATCAATGTGTTTTCATTAGAACTAACTAAAATGTTCCTGATTTTCCGTTTATGTTACCGATGGAAGATGTACACGTAAAACCGCTCTAATCCGGCTGAAACGTCGATATATGCAATAAAAACAGAACTTCTCCCCTTTTCAATATCTTACTCAGTATTTTAACGAGAAACAAATAGATGATTGCAATGAAGTATTTAAGGTTATTATCTAATCAATTATGTGTTTGCATCATTTTTATCGTATATATATGAATTAATACCCATTGACTGAAAATTCACAAAAACGTGGAAAACGGCAAAATATTGCCTAATTCGATGATATTTTATTTAAATCACATGAAGGAAAAGGGGATGATAAACGTCAAAATACTGATAAATTCGATGATTTTTCGTACGAAACAAAATGCAAGAAAACTTGCTTAAATGCAATATTATGCGAAATTCTGAGATTTGAAGGCCAAATCACATATCGTGATACTACATGAAATAGTATCGGAATATTGGTAAAAATGAATATATTTGCGTAATATCAAACTACATGATTAACGTGAAAAAGTCACTATTTTACCGTATTTGAGGATTTTACCTTCAAATCATAGAGCGAGGTTTCGTATTATTTAGTTCCAAGAAAAGACATATGACAATGTTGTTTCCAATACAAATGATAAAAATCAATGTATTTTCATTAGAATTAACTAAAATGTTCCTGATTTTCCTTTTATATTACCGATGGAAGATGTACACGTAAAACCGCTCTATTCCGGCTGAAACGTCGATATATGCAATAAAAACAGAACTTCTCCCGTTTTCAATATCTTACTCAGTATTTTAACGAGAAACAAATAGTTGATTGAAAATGAAGTATTTAAGGTTATTATCTAATCAATTATGTGTTTGCATCATTTTTATCGTATATATAATGAATTAATACCCGTAGACTGAAAATTCACAAAAACGTGGAAAAACGGCAAAATATTGCCTAATTCGATGATATTTTGTTTAAATCAAATAAAGGAAAAGGGGATGATAAACGTCAAAATATTGCTAAATTCGATGATTTTTTTACGAAACAAAATGCAAGAAAACTTGCTTAAAATGCAATATTATGCGAAATTCTGAGATTTAAAGGCCAAATCACATATCGTGATACTACATGAAATATTATCAAAATATTGGTAAAAATGAATATATTTACGTAATATCAAACTACATGAAAAACGTGAAAAAAGTCACTATTTAATCATATTTGAGGATTTTAACTTCAAATCATAGAGCGAGGTTTCGTATTATTTAGATCCAAGAAAAGACATATGACAATGTTGTTTCCAATACAAATGATAAAAATCAATGTGTTTTCATTAGAACTAACTAAAATGTTCCTGATTTTCCGTTTATATTACAGATGGAAGATGTACACGTAAAACCGCTCTATTCCGGCTGAAACGTCGATATATGCAATAAAAACAGAACTTCTCCCCTTTTCAATATCTTACTCAGTATTTTAACGAGAAACAAATAGTTGATTGAAAATGAAGTATTTAAGGTTATTATCTAATCAATTATGTGTTTGCATCATTTTTATCGTATATATAATGAATTAATACCCATAGACTGAAAATTTACAAAAACGTGGAAAAACGGCAAAATATTGCCTAATTCGATGATATTTTGTTTAAATCAAATAAAGGAAAAGGGGATGATAAACGTCAAAATATTGCTAAATTCGATGATTTTTCGTACGAAACAAAATGCAAGAAAACTTGCTTTAAATGCAATATTATGCGAAATTCCGAGATTTGAAGGCCAAATCACATATCGTGATACTACATGAAATAGTATCGAAATATTGGTAAAAATGAATATATGTGCGTAATATCAAACTACATGATTAACGTGAAAAAGTCACTATTTTACCCTATTTGAGGATTTTACCTTCAAATCTATTGGAAAGAGCGAGGTTTCGTATTATTTAGTTCCAAGAAAAGACATATGACAATGTTGTTTCCAATACAAATGATAAAAAACAATGTGTTTTCATTAGAATTAACTAAAATGTTCCTGATTTTCCGTTTATATTACCGATGGAAGATGTACACGTAAAACCGCTCTATTCTGGCTGAAACGTCGATATATGCAATAAAAACAGAACTTCTCCCCGTTTCAATATCTTACTCAGTATTTTAACGAGCAACAAATAGTTGATTGAAAATGAAGTATTTAAGGTTATTATCTAATCAATTATGTGTTTGCATTATTTTTATCGTATATATAATGAACCCATAGACTGACAATTCACAAAAACGTGGAAAAACGGCAAAATATTGCCTAATTCGATGATATTTTCTTTAAATCAAATAAAGGAAAAGGGGATGATAAACGTCAAAATATTGCTAAATTCAATGATTTTTCGTACGAAACAAAATGCAAGAAAACTTGCTTAAATGCAATATTATGCGAAATTCTGAGATTTCAAGGCCAAATCACATATCGTGATACTACATGAAATAGTATCGAAATATTGGTAAAAATGAATATATTTACGTAATATCAAACTACATGAAAAACGTGAAAAAGTCACTATTTAACCATATTTGAGGATTTTAACTTCAAATCATAGAGCGAGGTTTCGTATTACTTAGATCCAGGAAAAGACATATGACAATGTTATTTCCAATACAAATGATAAAAATCAATGTGTTTTCATTAGAACTAACTAAAATGTTCCTGATTTTCCGTTTATGTTACCGATGGAAGATGTACACGTAAAACCGCTCTAATCCGGCTGAAACGTCGATATATGCAATACAAACCGAACTTCTCCCCTTTTCAATATCTTACTCAGTATTTTAACGAGAAACAAATAGATGATTGCAATGAAGTATTTAAGGTTATTATCTAATCAATTATGTGTTTGCATCATTTTTATCGTATATATATGAATTAATACCCATTGACTGAAAATTCACAAAAACGTGGAAAACGGCAAAATATTGCCTAATTCGATGATATTTTATTTAAATCACATGAAGGAAAAGGGGATGATAAACGTCAAAATACTGATAAATTCGATGATTTTTCGTACGAAACAAAATGCAAGAAAACGTGCTTAAATGCAATATTATGCGAAATTCTGAGATTTGAAGGCCAAATCACATATCGTGATACTACATGAAATAGTATCGGAATATTGGTAAAAATGAATATATTTGCGTAATATCAAACTACATGATTAACGTGAAAAAGTCACTATTTTACCGTATTTGAGGATTTTACCTTCAAATCATAGAGCGAGGTTTCGTATTATTTAGTTCCAAGAAAAGACATATGACAATGTTGTTTCCAATACAAATGATAAAAATCAATGTATTTTCATTAGAATTAACTAAAATGTTCCTGATTTTCCTTTTATATTACCGATGGAAGATGTACACGTAAAACCGCTCTATTCCGGCTGAAACGTCGATATATGCAATAAAAACAGAACTTCTCCCGTTTTCAATATCTTACTCAGTATTTTAACGAGAAACAAATAGTTGATTGAAAATGAAGTATTTAAGGTTATTATCTAATCAATTATGTGTTTGCATCATTTTTATCGTATATATAATGAATTAATACCCGTAGACTGAAAATTCACAAAAACGTGGAAAAACGGCAAAATATTGCCTAATTCGATGATATTTTGTTTAAATCAAATAAAGGAAAAGGGGATGATAAACGTCAAAATATTGCTAAATTCGATGATTTTTTTTACGAAACAAAATGCAAGAAAACTTGCTTAAAATGCAATATTATGCGAAATTCTGAGATTTAAAGGCCAAATCACATATCGTGATACTACATGAAATAGTATCAAAATATTGGTAAAAATGAATTTATTTACGTAATATCAAACTACGTGAAAAACGTGAAAAAAGTCACTATTTAACCATATTTGAGGATTTTAACTTCAAATCATAGAGCGAGGTTTCGTATTATTTAGATCCAAGAAAAGACATATGACAATGTTGTTTCCATTACAAATGATAAAAATCAATGTGTTTTCATTAGAATTAACCAAAATGTTCCTGATTTTCCGTTTATATTACAGATGGAAGATGTACACGTAAAACCGCTCTATTCCGGCTGAAACGTCGATATATGCAATAAAAACAGAAATTCTCCCCTTTTCAATATCTTACTCAGTATTTTAACGAGAAACAAATAGTTGATTGAAAATGAAGTATTTAAGGTTATTATCTAATCAATTATGTGTTTGCATCATTTTTATCGTATATATAATGAATTAATACCCATAGACTGAAAATTTACAAAAACGTTGAAAAACGCCAAAATATTGCATAATTCGATGATATTTTGTTTAAATCAAATAAAGGAAAAGGGGATGATAAACGTCAAAATATTGCTAAATTCGATGATTTTTCGTACGAAACAAAATGCAAGAAAACTTGCTTTAAATGCAATATTATGCGAAATTCTGAGATTTGAAGGCCAAATCACATATCGTGATACTACATGAAATAGTATCGAAATATTGGTAAAAATGAATATATGTGCGTAATATCAAACTACATGATTAACGTGAAAAAGTCACTATTTTACCCTATTTGAGGATTTTACCTTCAAATCTATTGGTAAGAGCGAGGTTTCGTATTATTTAGTTCCAAGAAAAGACATATGACAATGTTCTTTCCAATACAAATGATAAAAAACAATGTGTTTTCATTAGAATTAACTAAAATGTTCCTGATTTTCCGTTTATATTACCGATGGAAGATGTACACGTAAAACCGCTCTATTCTGGCTGAAACGTCGATATATGCAATAAAAACAGAACTTCTCCCCGTTTCAATATCTTACTCAGTATTATAACGAGAAACAAATAGTTGATTGAAAATGAAGTATTTAAGGTTATTATCTAATCAATTATGTGTTTGCATTATTTTTATCGTATATATAATGAACCCATAGACTGACAATTCACAAAAACGTGGAAAAACGGCAAAATATTGCCTAATTCGATGATATTTTGTTTAAATCAAATAAAGGAAAAGGGGATGATAAACGTCAAAATATTGCTAAATTCGATGATTTTTCGTACGAAACAAAATGCAAGAAAACTTGCTTAAATGCAATATTATGCGAAATTCTGAGATTTCAAGGCCAAATCACATATCGTGATACTACATGAAATAGTATCGAAATATTGGTAAAAATGAATATATTTACGTAATATCAAACTACATGAAAAACGTGAAAAAGTCACTATTTAACCATATTTGAGGATTTTAACTTCAAATCATAGAGCGAGGTTTCGTATTATTTAGATCCAAGAAAAGACATACGACAATGTTGTTTCCAATACAAATGATAAAAATCAATGTGTTTTCATTAGAATTAACTAAAATGTTCCTGATTTTCCGTTAATATTACCGATGGAAGATGTACAAGTAAAACCGCTCTAATCCGGCAGAAACGTCGATATATGCAATACAAACCGAACTTCTCCCCTTTTCAATATCTTACTCAGTATTTTAACGAGAAACAAATAGATGATTGCAATGAAGTATTTAAGGTTATTATCTAATCAATTATGTGTTTGCATCATTTTTATCGTATATATAATGAATTAATACCCGTAGACTGAAAATTCACAAAAACGTGGAAAAACGGCAAAATATTGCCTAATTCGATGATATTTTGTTTAAATCAGATAAAGGAAAAGGGGATGATAAACGTCAATATATTGGTAAATTCGATGATTTTTCGTACGAAACAAAATGCAAGAAAACTTGCTTAAATGCAATATTATGCGAAATTCTGAGATTTGAAGGCCAAATCACATATCGTGATACGACATGAAATAGTATCGAAATATTGTTAAAAATGAATATATCTGCGTAATATCACACTACATGATTAACGTGAAAAAGTTACTATTTTACCATATTTGAGGATTTTACCTTCAAATCATAGAGCGAGGTTTCGTATTATTTAGTTCCAAGAAAAGACATATGACAATGTTGTTTCCAATACAAATGATAAAAATCAATGTGTTTTCATTAGAATTAACTAAAATGTTCCTGATTTTCCGTTCATATTACCGATGGAAGATGTACACGTAAAACCGCTCTATTCTGGCTGAAACGTCGATATATGCAATAAAAACAGAACTTCTCCCCGTTTCAATATCTTACTCAGTATTTTAACGAGAAACAAAGAGTTGATTGAAAATGAAGTATTTAAGGTTATTATCTAATCAATTATGTGTTTGCATCATTTTTATCGTATATATAATGAACCCATAGACTGACAATTCACAAAAACGTGGAAAAACGGCAAAATATTGCCTAATTCGATATTTTGTTTAAATCAAATAAAAGAAACGGGGATGATAAACGTCAAAATATTGCTAAATTCGATGATTTTTCGTACGAAACAAAATGCAAGAAAACTTGCTTAAATGCAATATTATGCGAAATTCTGAGATTTCAAGGCCAAATCACATATCGTGATACTACATGAAATAGTATCGAAATATTGGTAAAAATGAATATATTTACGTAATATCAAACTACATGAAAAACGTGAAAAAGTCACTATTTAACCATATTTGAGGATTTTAACTTCAAATCATAGAGCGAGGTTTCGTATTACTTAGATCCAGGAAAAGACATATGACAATGTTATTTCCAATACAAATGATAAAAATCAATGTGTTTTCATTAGAACTAACTAAAATGTTCCTGATTTTCCGTTTATGTTACCGATGGAAGATGTACACGTAAAACCGCTCTAATCCGGCTGAAACGTCGATATATGCAATACAAACCGAACTTCTCCCCTTTTCAATATCTTACTCAGTATTTTAACGAGAAACAAATAGATGATTGCAATGAAGTATTTAAGGTTATTATCTAATCAATTATGTGTTTGCATCATTTTTATCGTATATATATGAATTAATACCCATGGACTGAAAATTCACAAAAACGTGAAAAACGGCAAAATATTGCCTAATTCGATGATATTTTATTTAAATCACATGAAGGAAAAGGGGATGATAAACGTCAAAATATTGGTAAATTCGATGATTTTTCGTACGAAACAAAATGCAAGAAAACTTGCTTAAAATGCAATATTATGCGAAATTCTGAGATTTGAAGGCCAAATCACATATCGTGATACTACATGAAATAGTATCGGAATATTGGTAAAAATGAATATATTTGCGTAATATCAAACTACATGATTAACGTGAAAAAGTCACTATTTTACCGTATTTGAGGATTTTACCTTCAAATCATAGAGCGAGGTTTCGTATTATTTAGTTCCAAGAAAAGACATATGACAATGTTGTTTCCAATACAAATGATAAAAATCAATGTGTTTTCATTAGAATTAACTAAAATGTTCCTGATTTTCCTTTTATATTACCGATGGAAGATGTACACGTAAAACCGCTCTATTCCGGCTGAAACGTCGATATATGCAATAAAAACAGAACTTCTCCCGTTTTCAATATCTTACTCAGTATTTTAACGAGAAACAAATAGTTGATTGAAAATGAAGTATTTAAGGTTATTATCTAATCAATTATGTGTTTGCATAATTTTTATCGTATATATAATGAATTAATACCCGTAGACTGAAAATTCACAAAAACGTGGAAAAACGGCAAAATATTGCCTAATTCGATGATATTTTGTTTAAATCAAATAAAGGAAAAGGGGATGATAAACGTCAAAATATTGCTAAATTCGATGATTTTTTTTACGAAACAAAATGCAAGAATACTTGCTTAAAATGCAATATTATGCGAAATTCTGAGATTTAAAGGCCAAATCACATATCGTGATACTACATGAAATAGTATCAAAATATTGGTAAAATGAATATATTTACGTAATATCAAACTACATGAAAAACGTGAAAAAAGTCACTATTTAACCATATTTGAGGATTTTAACTTCAAATCATAGAGCGAGGTTTCGTATTATTTAGATCCAAGAAAAGACATATGACAATGTTGTTTCCAATACAAATGATAAAAATCAATGTGTTTTCATTAGAACTAACTAAAATGTTCCTGATTTTCCGTTTATATTACAGATGGAAGATGTACACGTAAAACCGCTCTATTCCGGCTGAAACGTCGATATATGCAATAAAAACAGAACTTCTCCCCTTTTCAATATCTTACTCAGTATTTTAACGAGAAACAAATAGTTGATTGAAAATGAAGTATTTAAGGTTATTATCTAATCAATTATGTGTTTGCATCATTTTTATCGTATATATAATGAATTAATACCCATAGACTGAAAATTTACAAAAACGTGGAAAAACGGCAAAATATTGCCTAATTCGATGATATTTTGTTTAAATCAAATAAAGGAAAAGGGGATGATAAACGTCAAAATATTGCTAAATTCGATGATTTTTCGTACGAAACAAAATGCAAGAAAACTTGCTTTAAATGCAATATTATGCGAAATTCTGAGATTTGAAGGCCAAATCACATATCGTGATACTACATGAAATAGTATCGAAATATTGGTAAAAATGAATATATGTGCGTAATATCAAACTACATGATTAACGTGAAAAAGTCACTATTTTACCATATTTGAGGATTTTACCTTCAAATCAAAGAGCGAGGTTTCGTATTATTTAGTTCCAGGAAAAGACATATGACAATGTTGTTTCCAATACAAATGATAAAAAACAATGTGTTTTCATTGGAATTAACTATAATGTTCTTGATTTTCCGTTTATATTAACGAAGGAAGATGTACACGTAAAACCGCTCTAATCCGGCTGAAACGTCGATATATGCAATACAAACCGAACTTCTCCCCATTTCAATATCTTACTCAGTATTTTAACGAGAAACAAATAGATGATTGCAATGAAGTATTTAAGGTTATTATCTAATCAATTATGTGTTTGCATCATTTTTATCGTATATATATGAATTAATACCCATGGACTGAAAATTCACAAAAACGTGAAAAACGGCAAAATATTGCCTAATTCGATGATATTTTATTTAAATCACATGAAGGAAAAGGGGATGATAAACGTCAAAATATTGGTAAATTCGATGATTTTTCGTACGAAACAAAATGCAAGAAAACTTGCTTAAAATGCAATATTATGCGAAATTCTGAGATTTGAAGGCCAAATCACATATCGTGATACTACATGAAATAGTATCGAAATATTGGTAAAAATGAATATATTTATGTAATATCAAACTACATGAAAAACGTGAAAAAAGTCACTATATAACCATATTTGAGGATTTTAACTTCAAATCATAGAGCGAGGTTTCGTATTATTTTGATCCAGGAAAAGACATATGACAATGTTATTTCCAATACAAATGATAAAAATCAATGTGTTTTCATTAGAACTAACTAAAATGGTCCTGATTTTCCGTTTATGTTACCGATGGAAGATGTACACGTAAAACCGCTCTAATCCGGCTGAAACGTCGATATATGCAATACAAACCGAACTTCTCCCCTTTTCAATATCTTACTCAGTATTTTAACGAGAAACAAATAGATGATTGCAATGAAGTATTTAAGGTTATTATCTAATCAATTATGTGTTTGCATCATTTTTATCGTATATATATGAATTAATACCCATGGACTGTAAATTCACAAAAACGTGAAAAACGGCAAAATATTGACTAATTCGATGATATTTTATTTAAATCACATGAAGGAAAAGGGGGATGATAAACGTCAAAATATTGGTAAATTCGATGATTTTTCGTACGAAACAAAATGCAAGAAAACTTGCTTAAAATGCAATATTATGCGAAATTCTGAGATTTGAAGGCCAAATCACATATCGTGTTACTACATGAAATAGTATCGAAATATTGGTAAAAATGAATATATTTGCGTAATATCAAACTACATGATTAACGTGAAAAAGTCACTATTTTACCATATTTGAGGATTTTACCTTCAAATCTATTGGTAAGAGCGAGGTTTCGTATTATTTAGTTCCAAGAAAAGACATATGACAATGTTGTTTCCAATACAAATGATAAAAAACAATGTGTTTTCATTAGAATTAACTAAAATGTTCCTGATTTTCCGTTTATATTACCGATGGAAGATGTACACGGAAAATCGGTCTATTCCGGCTGAAACGTCGATATATGCAATAAAAACAGAACTTCTCCCCCGTTTAATATCTTACTCAGTATTTTAACGAGAAAGGAAATAGTTGATTGAAAATGAAGTATTTAAGGTTATTATGTAATCAATTATGTGTTTGCATCATTTTTATCGCATATATATGAATTAATAACCATGGACTGAAAATTCACACAAACGAGGAAAACGGCAAAATATTGCCTAATTCGATGATATTTTGTTTAAATCACATAAAGGAAAAGGGGATGATAAACGTCAAAATATTGCTAAATTCGATGATTTTTTGTACGAAACAAAATGCAAGAAAACTTGCTTAAAATGCAATATTATGCGAAATTCTGAGATTTCAAGGACAAATCACATATCGTGATACTACATGAAATAGTATCGAAATATTGGTAAAAATGAATATATTTATGTAATATCAAACTTCGTGAAAAACGTGAAAAAAGTCACTATTTAACCATATTTGAGGATTTTAACTTCAAATCATAGAGCGAGGTTTCGTATTATTTAGATCCAAGAAAAGACATATGACAATGTTGTTTCCATTACAAATGATAAAAATCAATGTGTTTTCATTAGAATTAACCAAAATGTTCCTGATTTTCCGTTTATATTACAGATGGAAGATGTACACGTAAAACCGCTCTATTCCGGCTGAAACGTCGATATATGCAATAAAAACAGAAATTCTCCCCTTTTCAATATCTTACTCAGTATTTTAACGAGAAACAAATAGTTGATTGAAAATGAAGTATTTAAGGTTATTATCTAATCAATTATGTGTTTGCATCATTTTTATCGTATATATAATGAATTAATACCCATAGACTGAAAATTTACAAAAACGTGGAAAAACGGCAAAATATTGCCTAATTCGATGATATTTTGTTTAAATCAAATAAAGGAAAAGGGGATGATAAACGTCAAAATATTGCTAAATTCGATGATTTTTCGTACGAAACAAAATGCAAGAAAACTTGCTTTAAATGCAATATTATGCGAAATTCTGAGATTTGAAGGCCAAATCACATATCGTGATACTACATGAAATAGTATCGAAATATTGGTAAAAATGAATATATGTGCGTAATATCAAACTACATGATTAACGTGAAAAAGTCACTATTTTACCATATTTGAGGATTTTACCTTCAAATCAAAGAGCGAGGTTTCGTATTATTTAGTTCCAGGAAAAGACATATGACAATGTTGTTTCCAATACAAATGATAAAAAACAATGTGTTTTCATTGGAATTAACTATAATGTTCTTGATTTTCCGTTTATATTAACGAAGGAAGATGTACACGTAAAACCGCTCTAATCCGGCTGAAACGTCGATATATGCAATACAAACCGAACTTCTCCCCATTTCAATATCTTACTCAGTATTTTAACGAGAAACAAATAGATGATTGCAATGAAGTATTTAAGGTTATTATCTAATCAATTATGTGTTTGCATCATTTTTATCGTATATATATGAATTAATACCCATGGACTGAAAATTCACAAAAACGTGAAAAACGGCAAAATATTGCCTAATTCGATGATATTTTATTTAAATCACATGAAGGAAAAGGGGATGATAAACGTCAAAATATTGGTAAATTCGATGATTTTTCGTACGAAACAAAATGCAAGAAAACTTGCTTAAAATGCAATATTATGCGAAATTCTGAGATTTGAAGGCCAAATCACATATCGTGATACTACATGAAATAGTATCGAAATATTGGTAAAAATGAATATATTTATGTAATATCAAACTACATGAAAAACGTGAAAAAAGTCACTATATAACCATATTTGAGGATTTTAACTTCAAATCATAGAGCGAGGTTTCGTATTATTTTGATCCAGGAAAAGACATATGACAATGTTATTTCCAATACAAATGATAAAAATCAATGTGTTTTCATTAGAACTAACTAAAATGGTCCTGATTTTCCGTTTATGTTACCGATGGAAGATGTACACGTAAAACCGCTCTAATCCGGCTGAAACGTCGATATATGCAATACAAACCGAACTTCTCCCCTTTTCAATATCTTACTCAGTATTTTAACGAGAAACAAATAGATGATTGCAATGAAGTATTTAAGGTTATTATCTAATCAATTATGTGTTTGCATCATTTTTATCGTATATATATGAATTAATACCCATGGACTGTAAATTCACAAAAACGTGAAAAACGGCAAAATATTGACTAATTCGATGATATTTTATTTAAATCACATGAAGGAAAAGGGGGATGATAAACGTCAAAATATTGGTAAATTCGATGATTTTTCGTACGAAACAAAATGCAAGAAAACTTGCTTAAAATGCAATATTATGCGAAATTCTGAGATTTGAAGGCCAAATCACATATCGTGTTACTACATGAAATAGTATCGAAATATTGGTAAAAATGAATATATTTGCGTAATATCAAACTACATGATTAACGTGAAAAAGTCACTATTTTACCATATTTGAGGATTTTACCTTCAAATCTATTGGTAAGAGCTAAAATGTTTCGTATTATTTAGTTCCAAGAAAAGACATATGACAATGTTGTTTCCAATACAAATGATAAAAAACAATGTGTTTTCATTAGAATTAACTAAAATGTTCCTGATTTTCCGTTTATATTACCGATGGAAGATGTACACGGAAAATCGGTCTATTCCGGCTGAAACGTCGATATATGCAATAAAAACAGAACTTCTCCCCCGTTTAATATCTTACTCAGTATTTTAACGAGAAAGGAAATAGTTGATTGAAAATGAAGTATTTAAGGTTATTATGTAATCAATTATGTGTTTGCATCATTTTTATCGCATATATATGAATTAATAACCATGGACTGAAAATTCACACAAACGAGGAAAACGGCAAAATATTGCCTAATTCGATGATATTTTGTTTAAATCACATAAAGGAAAAGGGGATGATAAACGTCAAAATATTGCTAAATTCGATGATTTTTTGTACGAAACAAAATGCAAGAAAACTTGCTTAAAATGCAATATTATGCGAAATTCTGAGATTTCAAGGACAAATCACATATCGTGATACTACATGAAATAGTATCGAAATATTGGTAAAAATGAATATATTTATGTAATATCAAACTTCGTGAAAAACGTGAAAAAAGTCACTATTTAACCATATTTGAGGATTTTAACTTCAAATCATAGAGCGAGGTTTCGTATTATTTAGATCCAAGAAAAGACATATGACAATGTTGTTTCCATTACAAATGATAAAAATCAATGTGTTTTCATTAGAATTAACCAAAATGTTCCTGATTTTCCGTTTATATTACAGATGGAAGATGTACACGTAAAACCGCTCTATTCCGGCTGAAACGTCGATATATGCAATAAAAACAGAAATTCTCCCCTTTTCAATATCTTACTCAGTATTTTAACGAGAAACAAATAGTTGATTGAAAATGAAGTATTTAAGGTTATTATCTAATCAATTATGTGTTTGCATCATTTTTATCGTATATATAATGAATTAATACCCATAGACTGAAAATTTACAAAAACGTTGAAAAACGCCAAAATATTGCCTAATTCGATGATATTTTGTTTAAATCAAATAAAGGAAAAGGGGATGATAAACGTCAAAATATTGCTAAATTCGATGATTTTTCGTACGAAACAAATTGCAAGAAAACTTGCTTAAAATGCAATATTATGCGAAATTCTGAGATTTGAAGGCCAAATCACATATCGTGATACTACATGAAATAGTATCGAAATATTGGTAAAAATGAATATATTTACGTAATATCAAACTACATGAAAAACGTGAAAAAAGTCACTATTTAACCATATTTGAGGATTTTAACTTCAAATCATAGAGCGAGGTTCCGTATTATTTAGATCCAAGAAAAGACATATGACAATGTTGTTTCCAATACAAATGATAAAAATCAATGTGTTTTCATTAGAATTAACTAAAATGTTCCTGATTTTCCGTTTATATTACCGATGGAAGATGTACACGTAAAACTGCTCTATTCCGGCTGAAACGTCGATATATGCAATAAAAACAGAAATTCTCCCCTTTTCAATATCTTACTAAGTATTTTAACGAGAAACAAACAGTTGATTGAAAATGAAGTATTTAAGGTTATTATCTAATCAATTATGTGTTTGCATCATTTTTGTCGAATATATAATGAATTAATACCCATAGACTGAAAATTCACTTAAACGTGGAAAACGGCAAAATATTGCCTAATTCGATGATATTTTGTTTAATTCAAATAAAGGAAAAGGGGATGATAAACGTCAAAATATTGCTAAATTCGATGATTTTTTTTACGAAACAAAATGCAAGAAAACTTGCCTAAAATGCAATATTATGCGAAATTCTGAGATTTAAAGACCAAATCACATATCGTGATACTACATGAAATAGTATCGAAATATTGGTAAAAATGAATATATTTACGTAATATCAAACTACATGAAAAACGTGAAAAAAGTCACAATTTAACCATATTTGAGGATTTTAACTTCAAATCATAGAGCGAGGTTTCGTATTATTTATATCCAAGAAAAGACATATGACAATGTTGTTTCCAATACAAATGTTAAAAATCAATGTGTTTTCATTAGAATTAACTAAAATGTTCCTGATTTTCCGTTTATATTACATATGGAAGATGTACACGTAAAACCGCTCTATTCCGGCTGAAACGTCGATATATGCAATAAAAACAGAACTTCTCCCCTTTTCAATATCTTACTCAGTATTTTAACGAGAAACAAATAGTTGATTGAAAATGAAGTATTTAAGGTTATTATCTAATCAATTATGTGTTTGCATCATTTTTATCGTATATATAATGAATTAATACCCATAGACTGAAAACTCACAAAAACGTGGAAAAACGGCAAAATATTGCCTAATTCGATGATATTTTGTTTAAATCAAATAAAGGAAAAGGGGATGATAAACGTCAAAATATTGATAAATTCGATGATTTTTCGTACGAAACAAAATGCAAGAAAACTTGCTTAAAATGCAATATTATGCGAAATTCTGAGATTTGAAGGCCAAATCACATATCGTGATACGACATGAAATAGTATCGAAATATTGGTAAAAATGAATATATTTGCGTAATATCAAACTACATGATTAACGTGAAAAAGTTACTATTTTACCATATTTGAGGATTTTACCTTCAAATCATAGAGCGAGGTTTCGTATTATTTTGATCCAGGAAAAGACATATGACAATGTTATTTCCAAAACAAATGATAAAAACCAATGTGTTTTCATTAGAACTAACTAAAATGTTCCTGATTTTCCGTTTATGTTACCGATGGAAGATGTACACGTAAAACCGCTCTAATCCGGCTGAAACGTCGATATATGCAATACAAACCGAACTTCTCCCCTTTTCAATATCTTACTCAGTATTTTAACGAGAAACAAATAGATGATTGCAATGAAGTATTTAAGGTTATTATCTAATCAATTATGTGTTTGCATCATTTTTATCGTATATATATGAATTAATACCCATGGACTGAAAATTCACAAAAACGTGAAAAACGGCAAAATATTGCCTAATTCGATGATGTTTTATTTAAATCACATGAAGGAAAATGGGATGATAAACTTCAAAATATGGGTAAATTCGATGATTTTTCGTACGAAACAAAATGCAAGAAAACTTGCTTAAAATGCAATATTATGCGAAATTCTGAGATTTGAAAGCCAAATCACATATCGGATACTACATGAAATAGTATCGAAATATTGGTAAAAATGAATATATGTGCGTAATATCAAACTACATGATTAACGTGAAAAAGTCACTATTTAACCATATTTGAGGATTTTATCTTCAAATCATAGAGCGAGGATTCGTATTATTTAGATCCAAGAAAAGACATATGACAATGTTGTTTCCAATACAAATGATAAAAATCAATAAGTTTTCATTAGAATTAACTAAAATGTTCCTGATTTTCCGTTTATATTACCGATGGAAGATGTACACGTAAAACCGCTCTATTCCGGCTGAAACGTCGATATATGCAATAAAAACAGAACTTCTCCCCCGTTTAATATCTTACTCGGTATTTTAACGAGAAAGAAATAGTTGATTGAAAATGAAGTATTTAAGGTTATTATCTAATCAATTATGTGTTTGCATCATTTTTATCGCATATATATGAATTAATACCCATAGGCTGAAAATTCACAAAAACGTGGAAAACGGCAAAATATTGCCTAATTCGATGATATTTTGTTTAAATCACATAAAGGAAAAGGGGATGATAAACGTCAAAATATTGCTAATTTCGATGATTTTTCGTACGAAACAAAATGCAAGAAAACTTGCTTAAAATGCAATATTATGCGAAATTCTGAGATTTCAAGGCCAAATCACGTATAGTGATACTACATGAAATAATATCGAAATATTGGTAAAAATGAATATATTTACGTAATATCAAACTACATGAAAAACGTGAAAAGTCACTATTTAACCATATTTGAGGATTTTAACTTCAAATCATAGAGCGAGGTTTCGTATTATTTTGATCCAAGAAAAGACATATGACAATGTTGTTTCCAATACAAATGATAAAAATCAATGTTTTTTCATTAGAATTAACTAAAATGTTCCTGATTTTCCGTACATATTACTGATGGAAGATGTACACGAAAATCGCTCTATTCCGGCTGAAACGTTGATATATGCAATAAAAACAGAACTTCTCCCCTTTTCAATATTTTACTCAGAATTTTAACGAGAAACAAATAGTTGATTGAAAATGAAGTATTTAACGTTATTATCTAATGAATTATGTGTTTGCATCATTTTTATTGTATATATAATGAATTAATACCCATAGACTGAAAACTCACAAAAACGTGGAAAAACGGCAAAATATTGCCTAATTCGATGATATTTTGTTTAAATCAAATAAAGGAAAAGGGGATGATAAACGTCAAAATATTGATAAATTCGATGATTTTTCGTACGAAACAAAATGCAAGAAAACTTGCTTAAAATGCAATATTATGCGAAATTCTGAGATTTGAAGGCCAAATCACATATCGTGATACGACATGAAATAGTATCGAAATATTGGTAAAAATGAATATATTTGCGTAATATCAAACTACATGATTAACGTGAAAAAGTTACTATTTTACCATATTTGAGGATTTTACCTTCAAATCATAGAGCGAGGTTTCGTATTATTTTGATCCAGGAAAAGACATATGACAATGTTATTTCCAAAACAAATGATAAAAACCAATGTGTTTTCATTAGAACTAACTAAAATGTTCCTGATTTTCCGTTTATGTTACCGATGGAAGATGTACACGTAAAACCGCTCTAATCCGGCTGAAACGTCGATATATGCAATACAAACCGAACTTCTCCCCTTTTCAATATCTTACTCAGTATTTTAACGAGAAACAAATAGATGATTGCAATGAAGTATTTAAGGTTATTATCTAATCAATTATGTGTTTGCATCATTTTTATCGTATATATATGAATTAATACCCATGGACTGAAAATTCACAAAAACGTGAAAAACGGCAAAATATTGCCTAATTCGATGATATTTTATTTAAATCACATGAAGGAAAAGGGGATGATAAACGTCAAAATATTGGTAAATTCGATGATATTTCGTACGAAACAAAATGCAAGAAAACTTGCTTAAAATGCATTATTATGCGAAATTCTGAGATATGAAGGCCAAATCACATATCGTGATACTACATGTAATAGTATCGAAATATTGGTAAAAATGAATATATTTGCGTAATATCAAACTACATGATTAACGTGAAAAAGTCACTATTTTACCATATTTGAGGATTTTACTTTCAAATCTATTGGTAAGAGCGAGGTTTCGTATTATTTAGTTCCAAGAAAAGACATATGACAATGTTGTTTCCAATACAAATGATAAAAAACAATGTGCTTTCATTAGAATTAACTAAAATGTTCCTGATTTTCCGTTTATATTACCGATGGAAGATGTACACGTAAAATCGGTCTATTCCGGCTGAAACGTCGATATATTCAATAAAAACAGAACTTCTCCCCCGTTTAATATCTTACTCAGTATTTTAACGAGAAACAAATAGTTGATTGAAAATGAAGTATTTAAGGTTATTATGTAATCAATTATGTGTTTGCATCATTTTTATCGCATATATATGAATTAATACCCATGGACTGAAAATTCACACAAACGAGGAAAACGGCAAAATATTGCCTAACTCGATGATATTTTGTTTAAATCAAATAAAGGAAAAGGGGATGATAAACGTCAAAATATTGCTAAATTCGATGATTTTTCGTACGAAACAAAATGCAAGAAAACTTGCTTAAAATTCAATATTATGCGAAATTCTGAGATTTGAAGGCCAAATCACATATCGTGATACTACATGAAATAGTATCGAAATATTGGTAAAAATGAATATATTTGCGTAATATCAAACTACATGATTAACGTGAAAAAGTCACTATTTTACCATATTTGAGGATTTTACCTTCAAATCAAAGAGCGAGGTTTCGTATTATTTAGTTCCAGGAAAAGACATATGACAATGTTGTTTCCAATACAAATGATAAAAAACAATGTGTTTTCATTGGAATTAACTATAATGTTTTTGATTTTCCGTTTATATTAACGAAGGAAGATGTACACGTAAAACCGCTCTAATCCGGCTGAAACGTCGATTTATGCAATAAAAACCAAATTTCTCCCCTTTTCAATATCTTACTCAGTATTTTAACGAGAAACAAATAGATGATTGAAAATGAAGTATTTAAGGTTATTATCTAATCAATTATGTGTTTACATCATTTTTATCGTATATATATGAAGTAATACCCATGGACTGAAAATTCACAAAAACGTGGAAAACGGCAAAATATTGCCTAATTCGATGATATTTTGTTTAAATCACATGAAGGAAAAGGAGATGATAGACGTCAAAATATTGCTAAATTCGATGATTTTTGGAAGAAACGAAATGCATTAAAACTTGCTTAAAATGCAATATTATGCGAAATTCTGAGATTTGAAGGCCAAATCACATATCGTGATACGACATGAAATAGTATCGAAATATTGGTAAAAATGAATATATTTACGTAATATCAAACTACATGAAAAACGTGAAAAAAGTCACTATATAACCATATATGAGGATTTTACCTTCAAATCATAGAGCGAGGTTTCGTATTATTTAGATCCAAGAAAAGACATATGACAATGTTGTTTCCAATACAAATGATAAAAATCAATGTGTTTTCATTAGAATTACCTAAAATGTTCCTGATTTTCCGTTTATATTACCGATGGAAGATGAACACGAAAACCGCTCTATTCCGGCTGAAACGTCGATATATGCAATAAAATCAGAACTTCTCCCCCGTTTAATATCTTACTCAGTATTTTAACGAGAAAGAAATAGTTGATTTAAAATGAAGTATTTATGGTTATTATCTAATCAATTATGTGTTTGCATCATTTTTATCGCATATATATGAATTAATACCCATGGACTGAAAATTCACAAAAACGTGGAAAACGGCAAAATATTGCCTAATTCGATGATATTTTGTTTAAATCACATAAAGGAAAAGGGGATGATTAACGTCAAAATATTGCTAAATTCGATGATTTTTCGTACGAAACAAAATGCAAGAAAACTTGCTTAAAATGCAATATTATGCGAAATTCTGAGATTTCAAGGCCAAATCACATATCGTGATACTACATGAAATAGAATCGAAATATTGGTAAAAATGAATATATTTATGTAATATCAAACTACATGAAAAACGTGAAAAAAGTCACTATATAACCATATTTGAGGATTTTAACTTCAAATCATAGAGCGAGGTTTAGTATTATTTTGATCCAAGAAAAGACATATGACAATGTTGTTTCCAATACAAATGATAAACATCAATGTGTTTTCATTAGAATTAACTAAAATGTTCCTGATTTTCCGTACATATTATTGATGGAAGATGTACACGAAAATCGCTCTATTCCGGCTGAAACGTCGAAATATGCAATAAAAACAGAACTTCTCCCCGTTTCAATATCTTACTCAGTATTTTAACGAGAAACAAATAGTTGATTGAAAATGAAGTATTTAAGGTTATTATCAAATAAATTATGTGTTTGCATCATTTTTATCTTATATATATGAATTAATACACATGGACTGAAAATTCACAAAAACGTGGAAAACGGCAAAATATTGCCTAATTCGATGATATTTTATTTAAATCACATAAAGGAAAAGGGGATGATAAACGTCAAAATATTGGTAATTTCGATGATTTTTCGTACGAAACAAAATGCAAGAAAACTTGCTTAAAATGCAATATTATGCGAAATTCTGATATTTCAAGGCCAAATCACATATCGTGACACTACATGAAATAGTATCGGAATATTGGTAAAAATGAATATATTTATGTAATATCAAACTACATGAAAAACGTGAAAAAAGTCACTATATAACCATATTTGAGGATTTTAACTTCAAATCATAGAGCGAGGTTTAGTATTATTTTGATCCAAGAAAAGACATATGACAATGTTGTTTCCAATACAAATGATAAAAATCAATGTGTTTTCATTAGAATTAACTAAAATGTTCCTGATTTTCCGTACATATTACTGATGGAAGATGTACACGAAAATCGCTCTATTCCGGCTGAAACGTCTAAATATGCAATAAAAACAGAACTTCTCCCCTTTTCAATATCTTACTCAGTATTTTAACGAGAAACAAATAGTTGATTGAAAATGAAGTATTGAAGGTTATTATCTAATCAATTATGTGTTTGTATCATTTTTATCGTATATATAATGAATTGATACCCATAGACTGAAAATTTACAAAAACGTGGAAAAACGGCAAAATATTGCCTAATTCGATGATATTTTGTTTAAATCAAATAAAGGAAAAGGGGATGATAAACGTCAAAATATTGCTAAATTCGATGATTTTTCGTACGAAACAAAATGCAAGAAAACTTGCTTAAAATTCAATATTATGCGAAATTCTGAGATTTGAAGGCCAAATCACATATCGTGATACTACATGAAATAGTATCGAAATATTGGTAAAAATGAATATATTTGCGTAATATCAAACTACATGATTAACGTGAAAAAGTCACTATTTTACCATATTTGAGGATTTTACCTTCAAATCAAAGAGCGAGGTTTCGTATTATTTAGTTCCAGGAAAAGACATATGACAATGTTGTTTCCAATACAAATGATAAAAAACAATGTGTTTTCATTGGAATTAACTATAATGTTCTTGATTTTCCGTTTATATTAACGAAGGAAGATGTACACGTAAAACCGCTCTAATCCGGCTGAAACGTCGATTTATGCAATAAAAACAGAACTTCTCCCCGTTTCAATATCTTACTCAGTATTTTAACGAGAAACAAATTGTTGATTGAAAATGAAGTATTTAAGGTTATTATCTAATCAATTATGTGTTTGCATCATTTTTATCGTATATATATGAATTAATACCCATGGACTGAAAATTCACAAAAACGTGGAAAACGGCAAAATATTGCCTAATTCGATGATATTTTGTTTAAATCACATGAAGTAAAATGGGATGATAAACGTCAAAATATTGCTATATTCGATGATTTTTCGTACGAAACAAAATGCAAGAAAACTTGCTTAAAATGCAATATTATGCGAAATTCTGAGATTTCAAGGCCAAATCACATATCGTGATACTACATGAAATAGTATCGAAATATTGGTAAAAATGAATATATTTACGTATTATCAAACTACATGAAAAACGTAAAAAAAGTCACTATTTAACCATATTTGAGGATTTTAACTTCAAATCATAGAGCGAGGTTTCGTATTATTTAGATCTAAGAAAAGACATATGACAATGTTGTTTCCATTACAAATGATAAAAATCAATGTGTTTTCATTAGAATTAACCAAAATGTTCCTGATTTTCCGTTTATATTACCGATGGAAGATGTACACGTAAAACCGCTCTAATCCGGCTGAAACGTCGATATATGCAATACAAACCGAACTTCTCCCCTTTTCAATATCTTACTCAGTATTTTAACGAGAAACAAATAGATGATTGCAATGAAGTATTTAAGGTTATTACCTAATCAATTATGTGTTTGCATCATTTTTATCGTATATATATGAATTAATACCCATGGACTGAAAATTCACAAAAACGTGGAAAACGGCAAAATATTGCCTAATTCGATGATATTTTATTTAAATCACATGAACGTAAAGGGGATGATAAACGTCAAAATATTGGTAAATTCGATGATTTTTCGTACGAAACAAAATGCAAGAAAACTTGCTTAAAATGCAATATTATGCGAAATTCTGATATTTCAAGGCCAAATCACATATCGTGACACTACATGAAATAGTATCGAAATATTGGTAAAAATGAATATATTTATGTAATATCAAACTACATGAAAAACGTGAAAAAAGTCACTATTTAACCATATTTGAGGATTTTAACTTCAAATCATAGAGCGAGGTTTCGTATTATTTTCATCCAAGAAAAGACATATGACAATGTTGTTTCCAATACAAATGATAAAAATCAATGTGTTTTCATTTGAATTAACTAAAATGTTCCTGATTTTCCGTTTATATTACCGATGGAAGATGTACACGTAAAACCGCTCTATTCCGGCTGAAACGTCGATATGTGCAATAAAAACAGAACTTCTCCCCTTTTCAATATCTTACTCAGTATTTTAACGAGAAACAAATAGTTGATAGAAAATGAAGTATTTAAGGTTATTATCTAATCAATTATGTGTTTGTATCATTTTTATCGTATATATAATGAATTGATACCCATAGACTGAAAATTTACAAAAACGTGGAAAAACGGCAAAATATTGCCTAATTCGATGATATTTTGTTTAAATGAAATAAAGGAAAAGGGGATGATAAACGTCAAAATATTGCTAAATTCGATGATTTTTCGTACGAAACGAAATGCAAGAAAACTTGCTTAAAATTCAATATTATGCGAAATTCTGAGATTTGAAGGCCAAATCACATATCGTGATACTACATGAAATAGTATCGAAATATTGGTAAAAATGAATATATTTGCGTAATATCAAACTACATGATTAACGTGAAAAAGTCACTATTTTACCATATTTGAGGATTTTACCTTCAAATCAAAGAGCGAGGTTTCGTATTATTTAGTTCCAGGAAAAGACATATGACAATGTTGTTTCCAATACAAATGATAAAAAACAATGTGTTTTCATTGGAATTAACTATAATGTTCTTGATTTTCCGTTTATATTAACAAAGGAAGATGTACACGTAAAACCGCTCTAATCCGGCTGAAACGTCGATTTATGCAATAAAAACCAAATCTCTCCCCTTTTCAATATCTTACTCAGTATTTTAACGAGAAACAAATAGATGATTGAAAATGAAGTATTTAAGGTTATTATCTAATCAAATATGTGTATGCATCATTTTTATCGTATATATATGAAGTAATACCCATGGACTGAAAATTCACAAAAACGTGGAAAACGGCAAAATATTGCCTAATTCGATGATATTTTGTTTAAATCACATGAAGGAAAAGGAGATGATAGACGTCAAAATATTGCTAAATTCGATGATTTTTGGATGAAACGAAATGCATTAAAACTTGCTTAAAATGCAATATTATGCGAAATTCTGAGATTTGAAGGCCAAATCACATATCGTGATACGACATGAAATAGTATCGAAATATTGGTAAAAATGAATATATTTACGTAATATCAAACTACATGAAAAACGTGAAAAAAGTCACTATATAACCATATTTGAGGATTTTACCTTCAAATCATAGAGCGAGGTTTCGTATTATTTAGATCCAAGAAAAGACATATGACAATGTTGTTTCCAATACAAATGATAAAAATCAATGTGTTTTCATTAGAAGTAACTAAAATGTTCCTGATTTTCAGTTTATATTACCGATGGAAGATGTACACGAAAACCGCTCTATTCCGGCTGAAACGTCGATATATGCAATAAAATCAGAACTTCTCCCCTGTTTAATATCTTACTCAGTATTTTAACGAGAAAGAAATAGTTGATTGAAAATGAAGTATTTATGGTTATTATCTAATCAATTATGTGTTTGCATCATTTTTATCGCATATATATGAATTAATACCCATGGACTGAAAATTCACAAAAACGTGGAAAACGGCAAAATATTGCCTAATTCGATGATATTTTGTTTAAATCACATAAAGGAAAAGGGGATGATAAACGTCAAAATATTGCTAAATTCGATGATTTTTCGACCGAAACAAAATGCAAGAAAACTTGCTTAAAATGCAATATTATGCGAAATTCTGAGATTTCAAGGCCAAATCACATATCGTGATACTACATGAAATAGAATCGAAATATTGGTAAAAATGAATATATTTATGTAATATCAAACTACATGAAAAACGTGAAAAAAGTCACTATATAACCATATTTGAGGATTTTAACTTCAAATCATAGAGCGAGGTTTAGTATTATTTTGATCCAAGAAAAGACATATGACAATGTTGTTTCCAATACAAATGATAAAAATCAATGTGTTTTCATTAGAATTAACTAAAATGTTCCTGATTTTCTGTACATATTACTGATAGAAGATGTACACGAAAATCGCTCTATTCCGGCTGAAACGTCGAAATATGCAATAAAAACAGACCTTCTCCCCGTTTCAATATCTTACTCAGTATTTTAACGAGAAACAAATAGTTGATTGAAAATGAAGTATTTAAGGTTATTATCTAATCAATTATGTGTTTGCATCATTTTTATCGTATATATATGAATTAATACCCATGGACTGAAAATTCACAAAAACGTGGAAAACGGCAAAATATTGCCTAATTCGATGATATTTTATTTAAATCACATGAAGGAAAACAGGATGATAAACGTCAAAATATTGGTAAATTCGATGATTTTTCGTACGAAACAAAATGCAAGAAAACTTGCTTAAAATGCAATATTATGCGAAATTCTGATATTTCAAGGCCAAATCACATATCGTGGCACTACATGAAATAGTATCGAAATATTGGTAAAAATGAATATATTTATGTAATATCAAACTACATGAAAAACGTGTAAAAAGTCACTATTTAACCATATTTGAGGATTTTAACTTCAAATCATAGAGCGAGGTTTCGTATTATTTTGATCCAAGAAAAGACATATGACAATGTTGTTTCCAATACAAATGATAAAAATCAATGTGTTTTCATTTGAATTAACTAAAATGTTCCTGATTTTCCGTTTATATTACCGATGGAAGATGTACACGTAAAACCGCTCTATTCCGGCTGAAACGTCGATATATGCAATAAAAACAGAACTTCTCCCCTTTTCAATATCTTACTCAGTATTTTAACGAGAAACAAATAGTTGATTGAAAATGAAGTATTTAAGGTTATTATCTAATCAATTATGTGTTTGCATCATTTTTATCGTATATATATGAATTAATACCCATGGACTGAAAATTCACAAAAACGTGGAAAACGGCAAAATATTGCCTAATTTGATGATATTTTGTTTAAATCACATAAAGGAAAATGGGATGATAAACGTCAAAATATTGCTATATTCGATGATTTTTCGTACGAAGCAAAATGCAAGAAAACTTGCTTAACTGCAATATTATGCGAAATTCTGAGATTTGAAGGCCAAATCACATATCGTGATACTATATGATATAGTATCGGAATATTGGTAAAAATGAATATATTTGCGTAATATCAAACTACATGATTAACGTGAAAAAGTCACTATATAACCATATTTGAGGATTTTACCTTCAAACCATAGAGCGAGGTTTCGTATTATTTAGATCCAAGAAAAGACATATGACAATGTTGTTTCCAATACAAATGATAAAAATCAATGTGTTTTCATTTGAATTAACTAAAATGTTCCTGATTTTCCGTTTATATTACCGATGGAAGATGTACACGAAAACCGCTCTATTCCGGCTGAAACGTCGATATATGCAATAAAATCAGAACTTCTCCCCCGTTTAATATCTTACTCAGTATTTTAACGAGAAAGAAATTGTTGATTGAAAATGAAGTATTTAAGGTTATTATCTAATCAATTATGTGTTTGCATCATTTTTATCGCATATATATGAATTAATACCCATGGACTGAAAATTCACAAAAACGTGGAAAACGGCAAAATATTGCCTAATTCGATGATATTTTGTTTAAATCACATAAAGGAAAAGGGGATGATAAACGTCAAAATATTGCTAAATTAGATGATTTTTCGTACGAAACAAAATGCAAGAAAACTTGCTTAAAATGCAATATTATGCGAAATTCTGAGATTTCAAGGCCAAATCACATATCGTGATACTACATGAAATAGAATCGAAATATTGGTAAAAATGAATATATTTATGTAATATCAAACTACATGAAAAACGTGAAAAAAGTCACTATATAACCATATTTGAGGATTTTAACTTCAAATCATAGAGCGAGGTTTAGTATTATTTTGATCCAAGAAAAGACATGACAATGTTGTTTCCAATACAAATGATAAAAATCAATGTGTTTTCATTAGAATTAACTAAAATGTTCCTGATTTTCCGTACATATTACTGATGGAAGATGTACACGAAAATCGCTCTATTCCGGCTGAAACGTCGAAATATGCAATAAAAACAGAACTTCTCCCCGTTTCAATATCTTACTCAGTATTTTAACGAGAAACAAATAGTTGATTGAAAATGAAGTATTTAAGGTTATTATCTAATCAATTATGTGTTTGCATCATTTTTATCGTATATATATGAAGTAATACCCATGGACTGAAAATTCACAATAACGTGGAAAACGGCAAAATATTGCCTAATTCGATGATATTTTGTTTAAATCACATGAAGTAAAATGGGATGTTAAACGTCAAAATATTGCTATATTCGATGATTTTTCGTACGAAACAAAATGCAAGAAAACTTGCTTAAAATGCAATATTATGCGAAATTCTGAGATTTCAAGGCCAAATCACATATCGTGATGCTACATGAAATAGTATCGAAATATTGGTAAAAATGAATATATTTACGTAATATCAAACTACATGAAAAACGTGAAAAAAGTCACTATTTAACCATATTTGAGGACTTTAACTTCAAATCATAGAGCGAGGTTTCGTATTATTTTGATCCAAGAAAAGACATATGACAATGTTGTTTCCAATACAAATGATAAAAATCAATGTGTTTTCATTTGAATTAACTAAAATGTTCCTGATTTTCCGTTTATATTACCGATGGAAGATGTACACGTAAAACCGCTCTATTCCGGCTGAAACGTCGATATATGCAATAAAAACAGAACTTCTCCCCTTTTCAATATCTTACTCAGTATTTTAACGAGAAACAAATAGTTGATTGAAAATGAAGTATTTAAGGTTATTATCTAATCAATTATGTGTTTGCATCATTTTTATCGTATATATATGAATTAATACCCATGGACTGAAAATTCACAAAAACGTGGAAAACGGCAAAATATTGACTAATTTGATGATATTTTGTTTAAATCACATAAAGGAAAATGGGATGATAAACGTCAAAATATTGCTATATTCGATGATTTTTCGTACGAAGCAAAATGCATGAAAACTTGCTTAAATGCAATATTATGCGAAATTCTGAGATTTGAAGGCCAAATCACATATCGTGATACTATATGATATAGTATCGGAATATTGGTAAAAATGAATATATTTGCGTAATATCAAACTACATGATTAACGTGAAAAAGTCACTATTTTACCATATATGAGGATTTTACCTTCAAACCATAGAGCGAGGTTTCGTATTATTTAGATCCAAGAAAAGACACATGACAATGTTGTTTCCAATACAAATGATAAAAATCTATGTGTTTTCATTTGAATTAACTAAAATGTTCCTGATTTTCCGTTTATATTACCGATGGAAGATGTACACGAAAACCGCTCTATTCCGGCTGAAACGTCGATATATGCAATAAAATCAGAACTTCTCCCCCGTTTAATATCTTACTCAGTATTTTAACGAGAAAGAAATAGTTGATTGAAAATGAAGTATTTAAGGTTATTATCTAATCAATTATGTGTTTGCATCATTTTTATCGCATATATATGAATTAATACCCATGGACTGAAAATTCACAAAAACGTGGAAAACGGCAAAATATTGCCTAATTCGATGATATTTTGTTTAAATCACATAAAGGAAAAGGGGATGTTAAACGTCAAAATATTGCTAAATTAGATGATTTTTCGTACGAAACAAAATGCAAGAAAACTTGCTTAAAATGCAATATTATGCGAAATTCTGAGATTTGAAGGCCAAATCCCATATCGTGATACTACATGAAATAGTATCGAAATATTGGTAAAAATGAATATATTTACGTAATATCAAACTAAATGAAAAACGTGAAAAAAGTCACTATATAACCATATTTAAGGATTTTAACTTCAAATCATAGAGCGAGGTTTAGTATTATTTTGATCCAAGAAAAGACATATGACAATGTTGTTTCCAATACAAATGATAAAAATCAATGTGTTTTCATTTGAATTAACTAAAATGTTCCTGATTTTCCGTTTATATTACCGATGGAAGATGTACACGAAAACCGCTCTATTCCGGCTGAAACGTCGATATATGCAATAAAATCAGAACTTCTCCCCCGTTTAATATCTTACTCAGTATTTTAACGAGAAAGAAATTGTTGATTGAAAATGAAGTATTTAAGGTTATTATCTAATCAATTATGTGTTTTCATCATTTTTATCGCATATATATGAATTAATACCCATGGACTGAAAATTCACAAAAACGTGGAAAACGGCAAAATATTGCCTAATTCGATGATATTTTGTTTAAATCACATAAAGGAAAAGGGGATGATAAACGTCAAAATATTGCTAAATTAGATGATTTTTCGTACGAAACAAAATGCAAGAAAACTTGCTTAAAATGCAATATTATGCGAAATTCTGAGATTTCAAGGCCAAATCACATATCGTGATACTACATGAAATAGAATCGAAATATTGGTAAAAATGAATATATTTATGTAATATCAAACTACATGAAAAACGTGAAAAAAGTCACTATATAACCATATTTGAGGATTTTAACTTCAAATCATAGAGCGAGGTTTAGTATTATTTTGATCCAAGAAAAGACATGACAATGTTGTTTCCAATACAAATGATAAAAATCAATGTGTTTTCATTAGAATTAACTAAAATGTTCCTGATTTTCCGTACATATTACTGATGGAAGATGTACACGAAAATCGCTCTATTCCGGCTGAAACGTCGAAATATGCAATAAAAACAGAACTTCTCCCCGTTTCAATATCTTACTCAGTATTTTAACGAGAAACAAATAGTTGATTGAAAATGAAGTATTTAAGGTTATTATCTAATCAATTATGTGTTTGCATCATTTTTATCGTATATATATGAAGTAATACCCATGGACTGAAAATTCACAATAACGTGGAAAACGGCAAAATATTGCCTAATTCGATGATATTTTGTTTAAATCACATGAAGTAAAATGGGATGATAAACGTCAAAATATTGCTATATTCGATGATTTTTCGTACGAAACAAAATGCAAGAAAACTTGCTTAAAATGCAATATTATGCGAAATTCTGAGATTTCAAGGCCAAATCACATATCGTGATGCTACATGAAATAGTATCGAAATATTGGTAAAAATGAATATATTTACGTAATATCAAACTACATGAAAAACGTGAAAAAAGTCACTATTTAACCATATTTGAGGACTTTAACTTCAAATCATAGAGCGAGGTTTCGTATTATTTTGATCCAAGAAAAGACATATGACAATGTTGTTTCCAATACAAATGATAAAAATCAATGTGTTTTCATTTGAATTAACTAAAATGTTCCTGATTTTCCGTTTATATTACCGATGGAAGATGTACACGAAAACCGCTCTATTCCGGCTGAAACGTCGATATATGCAATAAAATCAGAACTTCTCCCCCGTTTAATATCTTACTCAGTATTTTAAAGAGAAAGAATTAGTTGATTGAAAATGAAGTATTTAAGGTTATTATCTAATCAATTATGTGTTTGCATCATTTTTATCGTATATATATGAATTAATACCCATGGACTGAAAATTCGCAAAAACGTGGAAAACGGCAAAATATTGCCTAATTCGATGATATTTTGTTTAAAACACATGAAGGAAAATGGGATGATAAACGTCAAAATATCGATGATTTTTCGTACAAAACAAAATGCAAGAAAACTTGCTTAAATGCAATATTATGCGAAATTCTGAGATTTGAAGGCCAAATCACATATCGTGATACTACATGAAATAGTATCGGAATATTGGTAAAAATGAATATATTTGCGTAATATCAAACTACATGATTAACGTGAAAAGTCTATTTTACCATATTTGAGGATTTTACCTTCAAATCATAGAGCGAGGTTTCGTATTATTTAGATCCAAGAAAAGACATGTGAAAATGTTTTTTCCAATACAAATGATAAAAATCAATGTGTTTTCATTAGAATTAACTAAAATGTTCCTGATTTTCCGTTTATATTACCGATGAAAGATGTACACGAAAACCGCTCTATTCCGGCTGAAACGTCGATATATGCAATAAAATCAGAACTTCTCCCCCGTTTAATATCTTACTCAGTATTTTAACGAGAAAGAATTAGTTGATTGAAAATGAAGTATTTAAGGTTATTATCTAATCAATTATGTGTTTGCATCATTTTTATCGCATATATATGAGTTAATACCAATGGACTGAAAATTCACAAAAACGTGGAAAACGGCAAAATATTGCCTAATTCGATGATATTTTGTTTAAATCACATAAAGGAAAAGGGGATGATAAACGTCAAAATATTGGTAAATTCGATGATTTTTCGTACAAACCAAATTCAAGAAAACTTGCTTAAAATGCAATATTATGCGAAATTCTGAGATTTGAAGGCCAAATCACATATCGTGATACTACATGAAATAGTATCGAAATATTGGTAAAAATGAATATATTTGCGTAATATCAAACTACATGATTAACGTGAAAAAGTCACTATTTTACCATATTTGAGGATTTTACCTTCTAATCATAGAGCGAGGTTTCGTATTATTTAGTTCCAAGAAATGACATATGGCAATGTTGTTTCCAATACAAATGATAAAAATCAATGTGTTTTCATTAGAATTAACTTTAATGTTCCTGATTTTCCGTTTATATTACTGATGGAAGATGTACACGAAAATCGCTCTATTCCGGCTGAAACGTCGATATATGCAATAAAAACAGAACTTCTCCCCTTTTCAATATCTTACTCAGTATTTTAACGAGAAATAAATAGTTGATTGAAAATGAAGTATTTAAGGTTATTATCTAATCAATTATGTGTTTGCATCATTTTTATCGTATATATAATGAATTAATACCCATAGACTGAAAATTCACAAAAACGTGGAAAAACGGCAAAATATTGCCTAATTCGATGATATTTTGTTTAAATCAAATAAAGGAAAAGGGGATGATAAACGTCAAAATATTGGTAAATTCGATGATTTTTCGTACGAAACAAAATGCAAGAAAACTTGCTTAAAATGCAATATTATGCGAAATTCTGAGATTTGAAGGCCAAATCACATATCGTGATACTACATGAAATAGTATCGAAATATTGGTAAAAATGAATATATTTGCGTAATATCGAACTACATGATTAACGTGAAAAAGTTACTATTTTACCATATTTGAGGATTTTACCTTCAAATCATAGAGCGAGGTTTCGTATTATTTAGTTCCAAGAAAAGACATATGACAATGTTGTTTCCAATACAAATGATAAAAATCAATGTGTTTTCATAAGAATTAACTAAAATGTTCCTGATTTTCTGTTTATATTACCGATGGAAGATGTACACGTAAAACCGCTCTAATCCGGCTGAAACGTCGATATATGCAATACAAACCGAACTTCTCCCCTTTTCAATATCTTACTCAGTATTTTAACGAGAAACAAATAGATGATTGCAATGAAGTATTTAAGGTTATTATCTAATCAATTATGTGTTTGCATCATTTTTATCGTATATATATGAATTAATACCCATGGACTGAAAATTCACAAACACGTGGAAAACGGCAAAATATTGCCTAATTCGATGATATTTTATTTAAATCACATGAAGGAAAAGGGGATGATAAACGTCAAAATATTGGTAAATTCGATGATTTTTCGTACAAACCAAATTCAAGAAAACTTGCTTAAAATGCAATATTATGCGAAATTCTGAGATTTGAAGGCCAAATCACATATCGTGATACTACATGAAATAGTATCGAAATATTGGTAAAAATGAATATATTTGCGTAATATCAAACTACATGATTAACGTGAAAAAGTTACTATTTTACCATATTTGAGGATTTTACCTTCAAATCATAGAGCGAGGTTTCGTATTATTTAGTTCCAAGAAAAGACATATGACAATGTTGTTTCCAATACAAATGATAAAAATCAATGTGTTTTCATAAGAATTAACTAAAATGTTCCTGATTTTCTGTTTATATTACCGATGGAAGATGTACACGTAAAACCGCTCTAATCCGGCTGAAACGTCGATATATGCAATACAAACCGAACTTCTCCCCTTTTCAATATCTTACTCGGTATTTTAACGAGAAACAAATAGATGATTGCAATGAAGTATTTAAGGTTAGTATCTAATCAATTATGTGTTTGAATCATTTTTATCGTATATATATGAATTAATACCCATTGACTGAAAATTCACAAAAACGTGGAAAACGGCAAAATATTGCCTAATTCGATGATATTTTATTTAAATCACATGAAGGAAAAGGGGATGATAAACGTCAAAATACTGGTAAATTCGATGATTTTTCGTACGAAACAAAATGCAAGAAAACTTCCTTAAAATGCAATATTATGCGAAATTCTGAGATTTGAAGGCCAAATCACATATCGTGATACAACATGAAATAGTAATGGAATATTGGTAAAAATGAATATATTTGCGTAATATCAAACTACATGATTAACGTGAAAAAGTCACTATTTTACCATATTTGAGGATTTTACCTTCAAATCATAGAGCGAGGTTTCGTATTATTTAGATCCAAGAAAAGACATATGACAATGTTGTTTCCAATACAAATGATAAAAATCAATGTGTTTTCAATAGAATTAACTAAAATGTTCCTGATTTTCCGTACATATTACTGATGGAAGATGTACACGAAAATCGCTCTATTCCGGCTGAAACGTTGATATATGCAATAAAAACAGAACTTCTCCCCTTTTCAATATCTTACTCAGAATTTTAACGAAAAACAAATAGTTGATTGAAAATGAAGTATTTAAGGTTATTATCTAATCAATTATGTGTTTGCATCATTTTTATCGTATATATAATGAATTAATACCCATAGACTGAAAATTCACAAAAACGTGGAAAAACGGCCAAATATTGCCTAATTCGATGATATTTAGTTTAAATAAAATAAAGGAAAAGGGGATGATAAACGTCAAAATATTGGTAAATTCGATGATTTTTCGTACGAAACAAAATGCAAGAAAACTTGCTTAAAATGCAATATTATGCGAAATTCTGAGATTTGAAGGCCAAATCACATATCGTGATACTACATGAAATAGTATCGAAATATTGGTAAAAATGAATATATTTGCGTAATATCAAACTGCATGATTAACGTGAAAAAGTCACTATTTTACCATATTTGAGGATTTTACCTTCAAATCATAGAGCGAGGTTTCGTATTATTTAGATCCAATAAAAGACATATGACAATGTTGTTTCCAATACAAATGATAAAAATCAATGTGTTTTCATTAGAATTAACTAAAATGTTCCTGATTTTCCGTTTATATTACCGATGGAAGATGTACACGTAAAACCGCTCTATTCCGGCTGAAACGTCGATATGCAATAAAAACAGAACTTCTCCCCTTTTCAATATCTTACTCAGAATTTTAACGAGAAACAAATAGTTGATTGAAAATGAAGTATTTAAGGTTATTATCTAATCAGTTATGTGTTTGCATCATTTTTATCGTATATATATGAATTAATACCCATGGACTGAAAATTCACAAAAACGTGGAAAACGGCAAAATATTGCCTAATTCGATGATATTTTATTTAAATCACATGAAGGAAAAGGGGATGATAAACGTCAAAATATTGGTAAATTCGATGATTTTTCGTACGAAACAAAATGCAAGAAAACTTGCTTAAAATGCAATATTATGCGAAATTCTGAGATTTGAAGGCCAAATCACATATCGTGATACTACATGAAATAGTAATGGAATATTGGTAAAAATGAATATATTAGCGTAATATCAAACTACATGATTAACGTGAAAAAGTCACTATTTTACCATATTTGAGGATTTTACCTTCAAATCATAGAGCGAGGTTTCGTATTATTTAGATCCAAGAAAAGACATATGACAATGTTGTTTCCAATACAAATGATAAAAATCAATGTGTTTTCATTAGAATTAACTAAAATGTTCCTGATTTTCCGTACATATTACTGATGGAAGATGTACACGAAAATCGCTCTATTCCGGCTGAAACGTAAAAAATATGCAATAAAAACAGAACTTCTCCCCTTTTCAATATCTTACTCAGAATTTTAACGAGAAACAAATAGTTGATTGAAAATGAAGTATTTAAGGTTATTATCTAATCAGTTATGTGTTTGCATCATTTTTATCGTATATATATGAATTAATACCCATGGACTGAAAATTCACAAAAACGTGGAAAACGGCAAAATATTGCCTAATTCGATGATATTTTATTTAAATCACATGAAGGAAAAGGAGATGATAAACGTCAAAATATTGGTAAATTCGATGATTTTTCGTACGAAACAAAATTCAAGAAAACTTGCTTAAAATGCAATATTATGCGAAATTCTGAGATTTGAAGGCCAAATCACATATCGTGATACTACATGAAATAGTATCGAAATATTGGTAAAAATGAATATATTTGCGGAATATCAAACTACATGATTAACGTGAAAAAGTCACTATTTTACCATATTTGAGGATTTTACCTTCAAATCATAGAGCGAGGTTTCGTATTATTTAGTTCCAAGAAAAGACATATGACAATGTTGTTTCCAATACAAATGATAAAAATCAATGTGTTTTCATTAGAATTAACTAAAATGTTCCTGATTTTCCGTTTATATTACCGACGGAAGATGTACACGTAAAACCGCTCTAATCCGGCTGAAACGGCGATATATGCAATACAAACCGAACTTTTTCCCTTTTCAATATCTTACTCAGTATTTTAACGAGAAACAAATAGATGATTGCAATGAAGTATTTAAGGTTATTATCTAATCAATTATGTGTTTGCATCATTTTTATCGTATATATATGAATTAATACCCATGGACTGAAAATTCACAAAAACGTGGAAAACGGCAAAATATTGCCTAATTCGATGATATTTTATTTAAATCACATGAAGGAAAAGGGGATGATAAACGTCAAAATATTGGTAAATTCGATGATTTTTCGTAAGAAACAAAATGCAAGAAAACTTGCTTAAAATCCAATATTATGCGAAATTCTGAGATTTGAAGGCCAAATCACATATCGTAATACTACATGAAATAGTATCGAAATATTGGTAAAAAATAATATATTTGCGTAATATCAAACTACATGGTTAACGTGAAAAAGTCACTATTTTACCATATTTGAGGATTTTACCTTTAAATCATAGAGCGAGGTTTCGTATTATTTAGTTCCAAGAAAAGACATATGACAATGTTGTTTCCAATACAAATGATAAAAATCAATGTGTTTTCATTAGAATTAACTAAAATGTTCCTGATTTTCCGTTTATATTACCGATGGAAGATGTACACGTAAAACCGCTCTATTCCGGCTGAAACGTCGATATAAGCAATAAAAACAGAACTTCTCCCCTTTTCAATATCATACTCAGTATTTTAACGAGAAACAAATAGTTGATTGAAAATGAAGTATTTAAGGTTATTATCTAATCAATTATGTGTTTGCATCATTTTTATCGTATATATATGAATTAATACCCATGGACTGAAAATTCACAAAAACGTGGAAAACGGCAAAATATTGCCTAATTCGATGATATTTTGTTTAAATCACATGAAGGAAAATGGGATGATAAACGTCAAAATATTGCTATATTCGATGATTTTTCGTACGAAACAAAATGCAAGAAAACTTGCTTAAATGCAATATTATGCGAAATTCTGAGATTTGAAGGCCAAATCACATATCGTGATACAACATGAAATAGTAATGGAATATTGGTAAAAATGAATATATTTGCGTAATATCAAACTACATGATTAACGTGAAAAAGTCACTATTTTACCATATTTGAGGATTTTACCTTCAAATCATAGAGCGAGGTTTCGTATTATTTAGATCCAAGAAAAGACATATGACAATGTTGTTTCCAATTCAAATGATAAAAATCAATGTGTTTTCATTAGAATTAACTAAAATGTTCCTGATTTTCCGTACATATTACTGATGGAAGATGTACACGAAAATCGCTCTATTCCGGCTGAAACGTTGATATATGCAATAAAAACAGAACTTCTCCCCTTTTCAATATCTTACTCAGAATTTTAACGAGAAACAAGTAGTTGATTGAAAATGAAGTATTTAAGGTTATTATCTAATCAATTATGTGTTTGCATCATTTTTATCGTATATATAATGAATTAATACCCATAGACTGAAAATTCACAAAAACGTGGAAAAACGGCAAAATATTTCCTAATTCGATGATATTTTGTTTAAATCAAATAAAGGAAAAGGGGATGATAAACGTCAAAATATTGGTAAATTCGATGATTTTTCGTACGAAACAAAATGCAAGAAAACTTGCTTAAAATGCAATATTATGCGAAATTCTGAGATTTGAAGGCCAAATCACATATCGTGATACTACATGAAATAGTATCGAAATATTGGTAAAAATGAATATATTTGCGTAATATCAAACTGCATGATTAACGTGAAAAAGTCACTATTTTACCATATTTGAGGATTTTACCTTCAAATCATAGAGCGAGGTTTCGTATTATTTAGTTCCAAGAAAAGACATATGACAATGTTGTTTCCAATACAAATGATAAAAATCAATGTGTTTTCATTAGAATTAACTAAAATGTTCCTGATTTTCCGTACATATTACTGATGGAAGATGTACACGAAAATCGCTCTATTCCGGCTGAAACGTTGATATATGCAATAAAAACAGAACTTCTCCCCTTTTCAATATCTTACTCAGAATTTTAACGAGAAACAAATAGTTGATTGAAAATGAAGTATTTAAGGTTATTATCTAATCAATTATGTGTTTGCATCATTTTTATCGTATATATATATGAATTAATACCCATGGACTGAAAATTCACAAAAAAGTGGAAAACGGCAAAATATTGCCTAATTCGATGATATTTTGTTTAAATCACATGAAGGAAAATGGGATGATAAACGTCAAAATATTGCTATATTCGATGATTTTTCGTACGAAACAAAATGCAAGAAAACTTGCTTAAATGCAATATTATGCGAAATTCTGAGATTTGAAGGCCAAATCACATATCGTGATACTACATGAAATAGTATCGGAATATTGGTAAAAATGAATATATTTGCGTAATATCAAACTACATGATTAACGTGAAAAAGTCACTATTTTACCATATTTGAGGATTTTACCTTCAAATCATAGAGCGAGGTTTCGTATTATTTAGATCCAAGAAAAGACATATGACAATGTTGTTTCCAATACAAATGTTAAAAATCAATGTGTTTTCATTAGAATTAACTAAAATGTTCCTGATTTTCCGTTTATATTACCGATGGAAGATGTACACGTAAAACCGCTCTATTCCGGCTGAAACGTCGATATGCAATAAAAACAGAACTTCTCCCCTTTTCAATATCTTACTCAGAATTTTAACGAGAAACAAATAGTTGATTGAAAATGAAGTATTTAAGGTTATTATCTAATCAGTTATGTGTTTGCATCATTTTTATCGTATATATATGAATTAATACCCATGGACTGAAAATTCACAAAAACGTGGAAAACGGCAAAATATTGCCTAATTCGATGATATTTTATTTAAATCACATGAAGGAAAAGGGGATGATAAACGTCAAAATATTGGTAAATTCGATGATTTTTCGTACGAAACAAAATGCAAGAAAACTTGCTTAAAATGCAATATTATGCTAAATTCTGAGATTTGAAGGCCAAATCACATATCGTGATACAACATGAAATAGTAATGGAATATTGGTAAAAATGAATATATTTGCGTAATATCAAACTACATGATTAACGTGAAAAAGTCACTATTTTACCATATTTGAGGATTTTACCTTCAAATCATAGAGCGAGGTTTCGTATTATTTAGATCCAAGAAAAGACATATGACAATGTTGTTTCCAATACAAATGATAAAAATCAATGTGTTTTCATTAGAATTAACTAAAATGTTCCTGATTTTCCGTACATATTACTGATGGAAGATGTACACGAAAATCGCTCTATTCCGGCTGAAACGTTGATATATGCAATAAAAACAGAACTTCTCCCCTTTTCAATATCTTACTCAGAATTTTAACGAGAAACAAATAGTTGATTGAAAATGAAGTATTTAAGGTTATTATCTAATCAATTATGTGTTTGCATCATTTTTATCGTATATATATGAATTAATACCCATGGACTGAAAATTCACAAAAACGTGGAAAACGGCAAAATATGCCTAATTCGATGATATTTTATTTAAATCACATGAAGGAAAAGGGGATGATAAACATCAAAATATTGGTAAATTCGATGATTTTTCGTACGAAACAAAATGCAAGAAAACTTGCTTAAAATCCAATATTATGCGAAATTCTGAGATTTGAAGGCCAAATCACATATCGTGATACTACATGAAATAGTATCGAAATATTGGTAAAAATGAATATATTTGCGTAATATCAAACTACATGATTAACGTGAAAAAGTTACTATTTTACCATATTTGAGGATTTTACCTTTAAATCATAGAGCGAGGTTTCGTATTATTTAGTTCCAAGAAAAGACATATGACAATGTTGTTTCCAATACAAATGATAAAAATCAATGTGTTGTCATTAGAATTAACTAAAATGTTCCTGATTTTCCGTTTATATTACCGATGGAAGATGTACACGTAAAACCGCTCTATTCCGGCTGAAACGTCGATATATGCAATAAAAACAGAACTTCTCCCCTTTTCAATATCATACTCAGTATTTTAACGAGAAACAAATAGTTGATTGAAAATGAAGTATTTAAGGTTATTATCTAATCAATTATGTGTTTGCATCATTTTTATCGTATATATATGAATTAATACCCATGGACTGAAAATTCACAAAAACGTGGAAAACGGCAAAATATTGCCTAATTCGATGATATTTTGTTTAAATCACATGAAGGAAAATGGGATGATAAACGTCAAAATATTGCTATATTCGATGATTTTTCGTACGAAACAAAATGCAAGAAAACTTGCTTAAATGCAATATTATGCGAAATTCTGAGATTTGAAGGCCAAATCACATATCGTGATACAACATGAAATAGTAATGGAATATTGGTAAAAATGAATATATTTGCGTAATATCAAACTACATGATTAACGTGAAAAAGTCACTATTTTACCATATTTGAGGATTTTACCTTCAAATCATAGAGCGAGGTTTCGTATTATTTAGATCCAAGAAAAGACATATGACAATGTTGTTTCCAATACAAATGATAAAAATCAATGTGTTTTCATTAGAATTAACTAAAATGTTCCTGATTTTCCGTTTATATTACTGATGGAAGATGTACACGAAAATCGCTCTATTCCGGCTGAAACGTTGATATATGCAATAAAAACAGAACTTCTCCCCTTTTCAATATCTTACTCAGAATTTTAACGAGAAACAAGTAGTTGATTGAAAATGAAGTATTTAAGGTTATTATCTAATCAATTATGTGTTTGCATCATTTTTATCGTATATATAATGAATTAATACCCATAGACTGAAAATTCACAAAAACGTGGAAAAACGGCAAAATATTTCCTAATTCGATGATATTTTGTTTAAATCAAATAAAGGAAAAGGGGATGATAAACGTCAAAATATTGGTAAATTCGATGATTTTTCGTACGAAACAAAATGCAAGAAAACTTGCTTAAAATGCAATATTATGCGAAATTCTGAGATTTGAAGGCCAAATCACATATCGTGATACTACATGAAATAGTATCGAAATATTGGTAAAAATGAATATATTTGCGTAATATCAAACTGCATGATTAACGTGAAAAAGTCACTATTTTACCATATTTGAGGATTTTACCTTCAAATCATAGAGCGAGGTTTCGAATTATTTAGTTCCAAGAAAAGACATATGACAATGTTGTTTCCAATACAAATGATAAAAATCAATGTGTTTTCATTAGAATTAACTAAAATGTTCCTGATTTTCCGTACATATTACTGATGGAAGATGTACACGAAAATCGCTCTATTCCGGCTGAAACGTTGATATATGCAATAAAAACAGAACTTCTCCCCTTTTCAATATCTTACTCAGAATTTTAACGAGAAACAAATAGTTGATTGAAAATGAAGTATTTAAGGTTATTATCTAATCAATTATGTGTTTGCATCATTTTTATCGTATATATATATGAATTAATACCCATGGACTGAAAATTCACAAAAAAGTGGAAAACGGCAAAATATTGCCTAATTCGATGATATTTTGTTTAAATCACATGAAGGAAAATGGGATGATAAACGTCAAAATATTGCTATATTCGATGATTTTTCGTACGAAACAAAATGCAAGAAAACTTGCTTAAATGCAATATTATGCGAAATTCTGAGATTTGAAGGCCAAATCACATATCGTGATACTACATGAAATAGTATCGGAATATTGGTAAAAATGAATATATTTGCGTAATATCAAACTACATGATTAACGTGAAAAAGTCACTATTTTACCATATTTGAGGATTTTACCTTCAAATCATAGAGCGAGGTTTCGTATTATTTAGATCCAAGAAAAGACATATGACAATGTTGTTTCCAATACAAATGTTAAAAATCAATGTGTTTTCATTAGAATTAACTAAAATGTTCCTGATTTTCCGTTTATATTACCGATGGAAGATGTACACGTAAAACCGCTCTATTCCGGCTGAAACGTCGATATTGCAATAAAAACAGAACTTCTCCCCTTTTCAATATCTTACTCAGAATTTTAACGAGAAACAAATAGTTGATTGAAAATGAAGTATTTAAGGTTATTATCTAATCAGTTATGTGTTTGCATCATTTTTATCGTATATATATGAATTAATACCCATGGACTGAAAATTCACAAAAACGTGGAAAACGGCAAAATATTGCCTAATTCGATGATATTTTATTTAAATCACATGAAGGAAAAGGGGATGATAAACGTCAAAATATTGGTAAATTCGATGATTTTTCGTACGAAACAAAATGCAAGAAAACTTGCTTAAAATGCAATATTATGCTAAATTCTGAGATTTGAAGGCCAAATCACATATCGTGATACAACATGAAATAGTAATGGAATATTGGTAAAAATGAATATATTTGCGTAATATCAAACTACATGATTAACGTGAAAAAGTCACTATTTTACCATATTTGAGGATTTTACCTTCAAATCATAGAGCGAGGTTTCGTATTATTTAGATCCAAGAAAAGACATATGACAATGTTGTTTCCAATACAAATGATAAAAATCAATGTGTTTTCATTAGAATTAACTAAAATGTTCCTGATTTTCCGTACATATTACTGATGGAAGATGTACACGAAAATCGCTCTATTCCGGCTGAAACGTTGATATATGCAATAAAAACAGAACTTCTCCCCTTTTCAATATCTTACTCAGAATTTTAACGAGAAACAAATAGTTGATTGAAAATGAAGTATTTAAGGTTATTATCTAATCAATTATGTGTTTGCATCATTTTTATCGTATATATATGAATTAATACCCATGGACTGAAAATTCACAAAAACGTGGAAAACGGCAAAATATGCCTAATTCGATGATATTTTATTTAAATCACATGAAGGAAAAGGGGATGATAAACATCAAAATATTGGTAAATTCGATGATTTTTCGTACGAAACAAAATGCAAGAAAACTTGCTTAAAATCCAATATTATGCGAAATTCTGAGATTTGAAGGCCAAATCACATATCGTGATACTACATGAAATAGTATCGAAATATTGGTAAAAATGAATATATTTGCGTAATATCAAACTACATGATTAACGTGAAAAAGTTACTATTTTACCATATTTGAGGATTTTACCTTTAAATCATAGAGCGAGGTTTCGTATTATTTAGTTCCAAGAAAAGACATATGACAATGTTGTTTCCAATACAAATGATAAAAATCAATGTGTTGTCATTAGAATTAACTAAAATGTTCCTGATTTTCCGTTTATATTACCGATGGAAGATGTACACGTAAAACCGCTCTATTCCGGCTGAAACGTCGATATATGCAATAAAAACAGAACTTCTCCCCTTTTCAATATCATACTCAGTATTTTAACGAGAAACAAATAGTTGATTGAAAATGAAGTATTTAAGGTTATTATCTAATCAATTATGTGTTTGCATCATTTTTATCGTATATATATGAATTAATACCCATGGACTGAAAATTCACAAAAACGTGGAAAACGGCAAAATATTGCCTAATTCGATGATATTTTGTTTAAATCACATGAAGGAAAATGGGATGATAAACGTCAAAATATTGCTATATTCGATGATTTTTCGTACGAAACAAAATGCAAGAAAACTTGCTTAAATGCAATATTATGCGAAATTCTGAGATTTGAAGGCCAAATCACATATCGTGATACAACATGAAATAGTAATGGAATATTGGTAAAAATGAATATATTTGCGTAATATCAAACTACATGATTAACGTGAAAAAGTCACTATTTTACCATATTTGAGGATTTTACCTTCAAATCATAGAGCGAGGTTTCGTATTATTTAGATCCAAGAAAAGACATATGACAATGTTGTTTCCAATACAAATGATAAAAATCAATGTGTTTTCATTAGAATTAACTAAAATGTTCCTGATTTTCCGTTTATATTACTGATGGAAGATGTACACGAAAATCGCTCTATTCCGGCTGAAACGTTGATATATGCAATAAAAACAGAACTTCTCCCCTTTTCAATATCTTACTCAGAATTTTAACGAGAAACAAATAGTTGATTGAAAATGAAGTATTTAAGGTTATTATCTAATAAATTATGTGTTTGCATCATTTTTATCGTATATATAATGAATTAATACCCATAGACTGAAAATTCACAAAAACGTGGAAAAACGGCAAAATATTTCCTAATTCGATGATATTTTGTTTAAATCAAATAAAGGAAAAGGGGATGATAAACGTCAAAATATTGGTAAATTCGATGATTTTTCGTACGAAACAAAATGCAAGAAAACTTGCTTAAAATGCAATATTATGCGAAATTCTGAGATTTGAAGGCCAAATCACATATCGTGATACTACATGAAATAGTATCGAAATATTGGTAAAAATGAATATATTTGCGTAATATCAAACTGCATGATTAACGTGAAAAAGTCACTATTTTACCATATTTGAGGATTTTACCTTCAAATCATAGAGCGAGGTTTCGTATTATTTAGATCCAAGAAAAGACATATGACAATGTTGTTTCCAATACAAATGATAAAAATCAATGTGTTTTCATTAGAATTAACTAAAATGTTCCTGATTTTCCGTTTATATTACCGATGGAAGATGTACACGTAAAACCGCTCTATTCCGGCTGAAACGTTGATATATGCAATAAAAACAGAACTTCTCCCCTTTTCAATATCTTACTCAGAATTTTAACGAGAAACAAATAGTTGATTGAAAATGAAGTATTTAAGGTTATTATCTAATCAATTATGTGTTTGCATCATTTTTATCGTATATATATGAATTAATACCCATTGACTGAAAATTCACAAAAACGTGGAAAACGGCAAAATATTGCCTAATTCGATGATATTTTATTTAAATCACATGAAGGAAAAGGGGATGATAAACGTCAAAATACTGGTAAATTCGATGATTTTTCGTACGAAACAAAATGCAAGAAAACTTGCTTAAATGCAATATTATGCGAAATTCTGAGATTTGAAGGCCAAATCACATATCGTGATACTACATGAAATAGTATCGAAATATTGGTAAAAATGAATATATTTGCGTAATATCAAACTGCATGATTAACGTGAAAAAGTCACTATTTTACCATATTTGAGGATTTTACCTTCAAATCATAGAGCGAGGTTTCGTATTATTTAGATCCAAGAAAAGACATATGACAATGTTGTTTCCAATACAAATGATAAAAATCAATGTGTTTTCATTAGAATTAACTAAAATGTTGCTGATTTTCCGTACATATTACTGATAGAAGATGTACACGAAAATCGCTCTATTCCGGCTGAAACGTTGATATATGCAATAAAAACAGAACTTCTCCCCTTTTCAATATCTTACTCAGAATTTTAACGAGAAACAAATAGTTGATTGAAAATGAAGTATTTAAGGTTATTATCTAATCAATTATGTGTTTGCATCATTTTTATCGTATATATAATGAATTAATACCCATAGACTGAAAATTCACAAAAACGTGGAAAAACGGCAAAATATTGCCTAATTCGATGATATTTTGTTTAAATCAAATTAAGGAAAAGGGGATGATAAACGTCAAAATATTGGTAAATTCGATGATTTTTCGTACGAAACAAAATGCAAGAAAACTTGCTTAAAATGCAATATTATGCGAAATTCTGAGATTTGAAGGCCAAATCACATATCGTGATACTATATGAAATAGTATCGAAATATTGGTAAAAAGGAATATATTTGCGTAATATCAAACTACATGATTAACGTGAAAAAGTTACTATTTTACCATATTTGAGGATTTTACCTTCAAATCATAGAGCGAGGTTTTGTATTATTTAGTTCCAAGAAAAGACATATGACAATGTTGTTTCCAATACAAATGATAAAAATCAATGTGTTTTCATTAGAATTAACTAAAATGTTCCTGATTTTCCGTTTATATTACCGATGGAAGATGTACACGTAAAACCGCTCTAATCCGGCTGAAACGTCGATATATGCAATACAAACCGAACTTTTCCCCTTTTCAATATCTTACTCAGTATTTTAACGAGAAACAAATAGATGATTGCAATGAAGTATTTAAGGTTATTTATTCGTTTGCCTTGTTCGGGTAGAATGTAGACTCAGTAGTCGCTTCTGTATATATTTATTGACTGAGATAGCAAGGTAAATATCTGCCTAGCCGAGGTCCTTCTACTCTGAGTCTGTGAGGATAACTGAGGCTGCTGGGAGCATGCTTGATGCTCCTCTGTCTGGCATGACGTCAGAGGCCTACTTGCCTGTGATTGGTTACATTTCAACTGACAGAATTTGAGTATAACACCGCTCGGACACGCTACCAAGTCGACGTCCCTTGTCGACAAGCTCTGGCTAGCTATATAGTTACAATGATACTGAAAGGACCTCGGTGGCATACAATAATGGCTTACATGTGAAATTTGCATAATAAAACATTGAAAGAAGATCAGGTGTGCGTAATACAAACAACTCGGCATATATGCACCAAAAAAAAAAAATTCATCATAATAGGTGAAAATCATGGTAACAATGCTTTGATTAAATCAGAGTATTAAGAACATGTGTATGTCTACTGATCAGATATGAACAATACAACCCAAGGTATTGCCTAAACAAAATTATTAACATGTGTCAATGGCATGTGCTTGAAAACCATACAAAATTAAACAATTATTACATTAATAGAACAAAGTTCTGACCTAACAACCACAATTGAATTTCAAGATAGATAATGATTTTTTTTTTTTTTTTTTCTCATTTTTTTTTTTTTGAAATAATACAATATATTTACAAGACCAATGTACAATATATATAATGTGCAATATATTTACAAGCATATACAAGACCTGGATCAAGAAGACTAACATCTGCGTGATAGCAGTCAGGATTCACTGGCCACAATGTGGTTGCTAGAACAATAATAACTCTTATGACAAGCACTGTAAAAATACAAATGGTAGTAGACTTAACAATGGCATCTAATTTATAACAAAATAAAGTTGAGAAAAACTATACATTATATATAATGGTAATAATAAGACACATGTGGTAGAAATACTGCAAATGATTGTTTTGAAAAAAAAAAAAACAGAATAACTGCAGAGTGCAATCAATTATAAATTCTGCGGATATCTACACCTAGCTCATCCAGAGCACTATACAACTCTGGCTCTGACTGAAGGTCCGGAACAGATGAAACTTCATGTGACAAACTATCATCTTGAGAGATATCCTCGTTAACATCTAGCCAATGGACGTGTGGTGAGTGCACGGTTGAAACGAGAGGTCTAGATCTAAGATTATAATTGCTAGTATGGGGTTGCTGAACATCAAGTGGTCTGTCAACCACAGAAGGTGGTGTCCGAGTAGGAGTATCTGTCTGGGTAAGTTCATTGTCATCTTCCTCATCAGTCTCGTCAACAGTCATTTTAGCTAACTTCATGTGGTCTAAATGTTCATTTATATACTCTCCTGTTAACAAGTTCTTAAGTCTGTATTTGTTACCTTTAATAAGCTCGATTACCTTATATGGACCCAAAAATTTCTTAGTTAACTTGTACATAGGACCAGACCTGTGTTGGTTAAGTATCATTACTACAGATCCAATAGTTATTTTACTGGGTTTAGCTCGTGCATTCCTTGCTAGAGTGAACTCGGCTGTTGCTTTGGACAGTTGTTCTCGTATTTTCTTGAATACTAGTTGCATTTGTCTACGCTTCACTTGAACAAAATCATCTACGTTATATAAGGGAGTAGGAGGTACGTTAATCAATTCATTAGGGAGGATCTTATCTGTACCATAAAGAATAGCGTGAGGTGTGTCACCAGTAGAAACATTAATTGAAGAATTTATAGCACACTGAATTAAGGGTATAAAATCATCCCAATTGTTGTTATCAAAATTCAACGTGACTCTCAAGGCATCTAACACTTTCCTGTTAGTACGTTCAGCTAGTCCATTACTTGCCGGATGATAAGGCATAATGCTACATTTTTTTATGTTATATAAATCACACAAGCTAGTTAGAATACTATTACTGAATTCTGGTCCATTATCTGAAAGGATTACTTTAGGCATACTATATCTACAAATTATTTGGTCATGGAATGCGCTGGCTATGGTTTCTGCTGTTTTGTTCGGGATAGGAACTAGTTCGCAAAACCGTGAAAAATTATCGACCATTACAAGCAAATGTTTGTTCCCTTTCTCTGTTTCCGCAAAATTTGTCAATAAATCCATCGATATTCGTTCCCAAGGAGCTTTAGTTGCTGGGTACACCTGAATTGGATTAGGTCCTGAAACATGTCCCTTGTGCTGTAAACAAGTTAAACATCTGTCAACATAATGAGCAATCTCCTTAGCCATTTTTGGCCAAAAATATTTCAATCGACCTTGTTGGAGTGTACGATCCTTTCCTGGATGTGCACTTGCAGGAGCATCATGGATAATTTTTAACACAGTTGGTACCAAGACAGCTGGAACAACTAACTGACAACATTTCCTCGGGGCTGTCCCTAGCTTTACTACTCTACACAGTAAATTGTCCAACATAACTAGTTCTTTCAATGGTACTGGTGGTTTATGAATCGGGCGAGTGTCTTGCTTAGTCAAAAATTTAATGACGGGTGCCCATATGGGGTCTTGTCTTTGTTCCGTTTCTACTACTGTAGCATCTAATGCTGGGTAATTTAACTGAATCGCAGCTACGTGTCGAGAAAACGCATCCGCTACAACATTTTGCTTTCCTGGAATATATCCAAATGTGGGATTGAATTCTTGAATTGTGAGCAAATATCTAGCAAACTTTCCAACTGGATTCTTATTTTTGAACAAGGGAATTAATGGTTGGTGATCTGTAAGAACATGAACTGGGTAATTATAAATTGTATCCTTGAAATGTTTAAGTGCCCAAACAACTGCCAAGGCTTCTCGTTCTGTTGCACTATAATTTTTCTCTTCTTTAGATAATGTGCGGCTAGCATAAGCTATTGCGTGATCTCTGTGACCTTCTGTTTGAAGTAATGCAGCACCTAGACCTATGTCACTAGCATCTGTAACCAACGTAAAAGGTTTAGAAAAATCTGGATACCTAAGGACAGGTGACGAAATCAAGGCTGCTTTGAGTTTTTTGAATGACTGATCCTGGGCCTCTCCCCAAACAAAGGGTTCATCTTTTCTTTGCAACTTGTAAAGCGGAGCGGCTATAATAGAGAATCCAGCAATAAATGAACGATAAAATCCTACAAGACCTGTGAACTGTCTTACGGCTTCTGCGGTACGAGGTGTTGGAAAATCACGGGCAGCGATAATTTTTGATTCATTCAATGTAATACCTGAAGGTGTAACTGTATGACCTAGGAAATTAATCTTTTGCTTTAAAAATGAACATTTTGCAAGCTTTATTTTTAAATTAGCTTCAGCGAGCTTTGCAAGTACTTTTTCAAGGTTCTGGAAATGAGTCTGAACATCTTGCGACATGATTATGAGATCATCAAGGTAAACTAGAAGCGTACTTCCTATCAATCTACGAAATAGATTTGTCATGAGCCGTGAAAAGGTTATTGGACTACTACGCAAACCAAACGGCATTCTTTTGAAATGAAAATGACCATTGGGAGTACTAAAGGCTGTCAATTGTTTACTTTCCTCATCAAGGGGGATTTGCCAGAATCCCTGCAACAAATCTAACGTTGAGAATACTTTGTTTCGACCAATACTTTGCAACAAATCATTTAGAACTGGAAGTGGGAAACGATCAGGTATTGTTACTCTGTTAAGCTTGCGATAATCGATTACAGGTCTCCAAGTCCCATCTCGCTTTGGTACAAGAATCAATGGAGCGTTCCATGGCGAATTACTCGATTCAATTACATCACTCTGTAACATTTCTTCTACAAGTCTATCTGCTTCTGCTCTCTGAGAATGGGGAAGACGGTAAGCTGGTACATAAATAGGCGTAGTTCCTTGTTCAAGGGGAATTTTATGTGTAATGAGAGGAGTGAGACCTAATTTTTCTCCTGGTAGAGCAACAACAGCTCTATTCTTGTTCAAAATTTTCAAAAGCTGAGCCACAGAGTCAGGAAAATCAGTAGGACTGAGGTGTTGCGCTTGCACCTCTGGCTGAGATCCCTGTTCTCCTGGTGTGAGTGTACAAACAGTATGATCCATGGAGACATCATCCACAACTCGCACCGGTAACGAGTAATGGGCAAAATCTACAACATGGGTACCAGACTGAAGATGGATATCGGCATTACTTGTGTTCGCGATAAAAAGTGAGACAGTACCATCCTGCACTGTGTGCCAGGAGGGTTCAACAAAAGTACCATTCACTTTACATGTTTCACTTTCCGCAATCACATCCGACAACTCAGGCACTCCCTGAACCTTAACTCTTATTCTGGTGAGAGAATGAGGGTGTAGCACAGTGTCAGTAGCCGTGGAACCACTGACTTCAGAGATGGAAGCTGCCAGGCGAGCGAGACAACGAGAATCCGTTAGGGCGTCCCCTTCCAGAAAGTCCCGATACTCATTCTCCTTAACAACTGTACAACTACTATGCTTCAATCGAGTGCCTGTTTTCTCGGGTATGCTACCACGACAATGATCTGACAAACCTACGCTAGCAAGGCGGGTGTCAACAAAATTAACATAATCTGATTGAAGGTTGAACTCGTGGCCCTGTCGGTACATGCTACACAAGGGTATGACATGGTCTTTGATACTTATGTTCCAACGATGGGGAAACAATGCAATATTTTCATCAATCATGGTGTACAGACCTAAGAGAATGTCTCCAGGAAAATGAATAATGTCAACAACTAAACATGTTATAGACAATGTGACATCATTGAACTTGAGTGGGAGGTCAATTTCACCCTGAACTTTTACTTTATTTCCTGAAATACCACTTAGAAAAGGTATGTGTGACTGTTTTAAAATAGTAGGGTGCTTACTTTCAATGTCTCTAAGAGCTGAGGGCTTGACAATATTAATTTTTGCACCTGAGTCAAGAAAAACTTTTAAAACTCAACCATGTACAATGGCTGATACAAGGGGACCATCACTTGAGACTGGACAAGTTACTATTTTTGACTTATGTTGTCTGGGATATCTGTGTCTTGTTTGTGTCAAATTTACTGTGGATCCGTCAACATCTACAACTGGTCTAGAGTCAGTGTCCTCCTCTGTCAAGTGTCCAAATCTATTTTGGGTAGCTACTGAATACACAGGGAGGGCACTAGGATTGGCTAGCTTGAATTGGTTAGCGGATGGCCTTGGGGGTTTCCCGACGACATGGAGTGAACATTCTGAGCTCCAGCATTCTGTGACTGAGCATTATAATTTGAAGTTGCATTATAGCTGGGCTGGGAGTTGTAATTACGAGAGTTCTGATAATGTCTTGGACGCTGTGAGCCTCGCCAAGACTGACCATGGGAGTTACGAGGTGGAGATGTCCTTTGCCTAGCTCTACAATCCGCAGTGTGGTGACCAACTTGTTTATGGTACGTGCAATATGGAAGCCTAGAATGATTAGATTGATGAGGGGGCCGAGAGAATTGTCTAGGAGGTGATGATCTAGGGGCGGACCAACAGTCCCTTGCAAGGTGGTTACTCTTACCACAATGCCAACATGAGGGAGTGGATGGTTGTGGACTATGGCGTTTCGGCATTTTATGAGGCGGCGAATTTGACTGGGGGCTACGAGCATGGGTACGCTTCTGCGACCAAGAGTTTTGAGAATTTGTGGGAGGATGCTGAGAGCTTGTAACTACATTTACAGCATCAGAGGGTGGCAACAGTTGAGCACTTCGGGGAGCTAGTTTATCTGCGGCATTGTTAATAGCCTCAAATACTTCACCAATTTCATGTTTAACACCAAAATTTTGTTGCTCAACGATTGGTTTTGTATGCTCGGGGGCAAAATGCATTAAAGTACCAAATGCTATCATTTTAGCCATAGCCTCAGGGGACAGATTATTGTCTTTATCTAACCAAGTTGAATTATTCATAGCAGAAACTAAGGCATACAGATACTGATCGAGACGGCTAGTAAACGCATTAAACGATTCACCAGGCTGCATGGTGGCATTGGCAATTTTCTTGACTAACCTATATGGGTCAAGGTCTCCTTTATTAACAAAGCGACGGCGAAAGAAATCCTTAAATTCAGGCCAAGACTGAAGGCTAACAATGGCTTTCTCATCAACAACAAAACGTGCATCACCTTTGGTTGTGTCCACGGCTGACCGTGCAATTGCTAAGTATTCGGCATCAGTAGGCTTAGAAAAACGTGCAACTGTTTTCGCTTCAACCTTACTAAACCATGATTCTAATAAACGCGATTCCCCAGCAAAAAGAGGAATAGCCATTTCCTGAGCTGATCTCTGGCCATTGGGACGAGCAACTGTTCCCATTGATTCTGAAGGGGTTTCAACAGTGGTAGGCATTGTCACAGCCGTGGAAGTAATATTTGAACGCAGATTATAATTAAGTGCACCTGGCATCAGAAATAGTATACACAAAAATAAACACAAAAAAATATCAACTTGGCTAAAGTAAAAATGGCAGAAATAAAATTATTAAATTGGGCTAGGCAAGAAAATAATCAAGAACAAGCAATTGTAAACTAAATTTAGCAATCTTTCATTAAAAAAATGACTGGAATTAGATGTATGTAAATTAATTAAACCAGACTAAGCACAGCAATTTAGAATAAAAACTGGGAAATGCAATTGCAAAATTTCATTAAAAAGATTCAACACAACAAGTGGCAATGCAAGAAATATGGATGTAGCACATAAACTGGACACAGGAATGTATATAACTCCTATGGTAAAAGTTTAAAATAAAATGCTTAAAGGATAAATTTCAAGTTAGGTCTGGAGAAATTAAAAAAAATTATATTGCACAAATCCTTAACTGCTACTAAAACAAGGATTTCTTAATTCACTGGAATTTGAATTTACCAATAACACTCTAGGAGAACAATTAAAATTCAATGAAATTACTGTAAGAAGCAGGAATGTTGAAATCACACAGGAAAACTGTGGGGAGTGCAGTACTGAACCAGCTCCAATATTTAACAAGTCACTGAATGGTTAATTCACAGGATATTATGGGAATTATTACATAAGTCACTTTTTAACACTTGGCACGTTGTTCTCAACTAGCAATTACTTATCTCAGGGTTGTAATTTATGAGGATCACCAGTAGCCAAAGTAGGAGAAGCGTCGTGAAGATCTGAAGAGGCCCATGTGAGGCGTGTTTACAAACTGGATGCGACGGCAGCGCTCCTGGCGGCGGTGGCGCGAGACTCAGGGACCCCACACTGTTCAGGCTAGAGGCACGAAGATAAATTCTGACGACGACAATATTGCGACGATGGAATAACCAGTTGATACTTGCGACGATGGCTGACGACGATTGCAGTAGCTTGCACCCTCACGAAGCTTGATACTGTCAGCTTGGGTGGCGGTGGTGGTGGTGGTTGCACTAGGTGGTTCCCACGTGGTGGCGCGAGGTTCAAAAATGGCTGGCGCGGGAAGCTTCCTTCCTCCTCACTGATGAGTGAGCGTTCTCACAGGAAAATATTGACCCTTACTTCTGAAACGTTGGCCTGGAGTAGTGGTTGATGGCAGGACCCCGGTCTGGCACAATATTTGATGCGTGGGTGGCAGGATGGCGGCTTATGGCGGTGGCGGTGGCGGCTGGAACACGAGGCGATGCTGGGTACTTGAACTTTTCTTTCCAGAAAAAAATTTCTGGATCCCACTGCTGCTACCAGTATTCGTTTGCCTTGTTCGGGTAGAATGTAGACTCAGTAGTCGCTTCTGTATATATTTATTGACTGAGATAGCAAGGTAAATATCTGCCTAGCCGAGGTCCTTCTACTCTGAGTCTGTGAGGATAACTGAGGCTGCTGGGAGCATGCTTGATGCTCCTCTGTCTGGCATGACGTCAGAGGCCTACTTGCCTGTGATTGGTTACATTTCAACTGACAGAATTTGAGTATAACATATTATCTAATCAATTATGTGTTTGCATCATTTTTATCGTATATATATGAATTAATACCCATTGACTGAAAATTCACAAAAACGTGGAAAACGGCAAAATATTGCCTAATTCGATGATATTTTATTTAAATCACATGAAGGAAAAGGGGATGATAATCGTCAAAATACTGGTAAATTCGATGATTTTTCGTACGAAACAAAATGCAAGAAAACTTGCTTAAAATGCAATATTATGCGAAATTCTGAGATTTGAAGGCCAAATCACATATCGTGATACAACATGAAATAGTAAAGGAATATTGGTAAAAATAAATATATATTTGCGTAATATCAAACTACATGATTAACGTGAAAAAGTCACTCTTTTACCATATTTGAGGATTTTACCTTCAAATCATAGAGCGAGGTTTCGTATTATTTAGATCCAAGAAAAGACATATGACAATGTTGTTTCCAATACAAATGATAAAAATCAATGTATTTTCATTAGAATTAACTAAAATGTTGCTGATTTTCCGTACATATTACTGATGGAAGATGTACACGAAAATCGCTCTATTCCGGCTGAAACGTTGATATATGCAATAAAAACAGAACTTCTCCCCTTTTCAATATCTTACTCAGAATTTTAACGAGAAACAAATAGTTGATTGAAAATGAAGTATTTAAGGTTATTATCTAATCAATTATGTGTTTGCATCATTTTTATCGTATATATATGAATTAATACCCATGGACTGAAAATTCACAAAAACGTGGAAAACGGCAAAATATTGCCTAATTCGATGATATTTTATTTAAATCACATGAAGGAAAAGGGGATGATAAACGTCAAAATATTGGTAAATTCGATGATTTATCGTACGAAACAAAATGCCAGAAAACTTGCTTAAAATCCAATATTATGCGAAATTCTGAGATTTGAAGGCCAAATCATATATCGTGATACTACATGAAATAGTATCGAAATATTGGTAAAAAATAATATATTTGCGTAATATCAAACTACATGAATAACGTGAAAAAGTCACTATTTTACCATATTTGAGGATTTTACCTTTAAATCATAGAGCGAGGTTTCGTATTATTTAGTTCCAAGAAAAGACATATGACAATGTTGTTTCCAATACAAATGATAAAAATCAATGTGTTTTCATTAGAATTAACTAAAATGTTCCTGATTTTCCGTTTATATTACCGATGGAAGATGTACACGTAAAACCGCTCTATTCCGGCTGAAACGTCGATATATGCAATAAAAACAGAACTTCTCCCCTTTTCAATATCATACTCAGTATTTTAACGAGAAACAAATAGTTGATTGAAAATTAAGTATTTAAGGTTATTATCTAATCAATTATGTGTTTGCATCATTTTTATCGTATATATATGAATTAATACCCATGGACTGAAAATTCACAAAAACGTGGAAAACGGCAAAATATTGCCTAATTCGATGATATTTTGTTTAAATCAAATAAAGGAATAGGGGATGATAAACGTCAAAATATTGGTAAATTCGATGATTTTTCGTACGAAACAAAATGCAAGAAAACTTGCTTAAATGCAATATTATGCGAAATTCTGAGATTTGAAGGCCAAATCACATATCGTGATACTACATGAAATAGTATCGAAATATTGGTAAAAATGAATATATTTGCGTAATATCAAACTGCATGATTAACGTGAAAAAGTCACTATTTTACCATATTTGAGGATTTTACCTTCAAATCATAGAGCGAGGTTTCGTATTATTTAGATCCAAGAAAAGACATATGACAATGTTGTTTCCAATACAAATGATAAAAATCAATGTGTTTTCATTAGAATTAACCAAAATGTTCCTGATTTTCCGTACATATTACTGATGGAAGATGTACACGAAAATCGCTCTATTCCGGCTGAAACGTTGATATATGCAATAAAAACAGAACTTCTCCCCTTTTCAATATCTTACTCAGAATTTTAACGAGAAACAAATAGTTGATTGAAAATGAAGTATTTAAGGTTATTATCTAATCAATTATGTGTTTGCATCATTTTTATCGTATATTTAATGAATTAATACCCATAGACTGAAAATTCACAAAAACGTGGAAAAACGGCAAAATATTGCCTAATTCGATGATATTTTGTTTAAATCAAATTAAGGAAAAGGGGATGATAAACGTCAAAATATTGGTAAATTCGATGATTTTTCGTACGAAACAAAATGCAAGAAAACTTGCTTAAAATGCAATATTATGCGAAATTCTGAGATTTGAAGGCCAAATCACATATCGTGATACTACATGAAATAGTATCGAAATATTGGTAAAAATGAATATATTTGCGTAATATCAAACTACATGATTAACGTGAAAAAGTTACTATTTTACCATATTTGAGGATTTTACCTTCAAATCATAGAGCGAGGTTTTGTATTATTTAGTTCCAAGAAAAGACATATGACAATGTTGTTTCCAATACAAATGATAAAAATCAATGTGTTTTCATTAGAATTAACTAAAATGTTCCTGATTTTCCGTTTATATTACCGATGGAAGATGTACACGTAAAACCGCTCTATTCCGGCTGAAACGTCGATATATGCAATAAAAACAGAACTTCTCCCCTTTTCAATATCATACTCAGTATTTTAACGAGAAACAAATAGTTGATTGAAAATGAAGTATTTAAGGTTATTATCTAATCAATTATGTGTTTGCATCATTTTTATCGTATATATATGAATTAATACCCATGGACTGAAAATTCACAAAAACGTGGAAAACGGCAAAATATTGCCTAATTCGATGATGTTTTATTTAAATCACATGAAGGAAAAGGGGATGATAATCGTCAAAATACTGGTAAATTCGATGATTTTTCGTACGAAACAAAATGCAAGAAAACTTGCTTAAAATGCAATATTATGCGAAATTCTGAGATTTGAAGGCCAAATCACATATCGTGATACAACATGAAATAGTAAAGGAATATTGGTAAAAATAAATATATATTTGCGTAATATCAAACTACATGATTAACGTGAAAAAGTCACTCTTTTACCATATTTGAGGATTTTACCTTCAAATCATAGAGCGAGGTTTCGTATTATTTAGATCCAAGAAAAGACATATGACAATGTTGTTTCCAATACAAATGATAAAAATCAATGTATTTTCATTAGAATTAACTAAAATGTTGCTGATTTTCCGTACATATTACTGATGGAAGATGTACACGAAAATCGCTCTATTCCGGCTGAAACGTTGATATATGCAATAAAAACAGAACTTCTCCCCTTTTCAATATCTTACTCAGAATTTTAACGAGAAACAAATAGTTGATTGAAAATGAAGTATTTAAGGTTATTATCTAATCAATTATGTGTTTGCATCATTTTTATCGTATATATATGAATTAATACCCATGGACTGAAAATTCACAAAAACGTGGAAAACGGCAAAATATTGCCTAATTCGATGATATTTTATTTAAATCACATGAAGGAAAAGGGGATGATAAACGTCAAAATATTGGTAAATTCGATGATTTATCGTACGAAACAAAATGCCAGAAAACTTGCTTAAAATCCAATATTATGCGAAATTCTGAGATTTGAAGGCCAAATCACATATCGTGATACTACATGAAATAGTATCGAAATATTGGTAAAAAATAATATATTTGCGTAATATCAAACTACATGAATAACGTGAAAAAGTCACTATTTTACCATATTTGAGGATTTTACCTTTAAATCATAGAGCGAGGTTTCGTATTATTTAGTTCCAAGAAAAGACATATGACAATGTTGTTTCCAATACAAATGATAAAAATCAATGTGTTTTCATTAGAATTAACTAAAATGTTCCTGATTTTCCGTTTATATTACCGATGGAAGATGTACACGTAAAACCGCTCTATTCCGGCTGAAACGTCGATATATGCAATAAAAACAGAACTTCTCCCCTTTTCAATATCATACTCAGTATTTTAACGAGAAACAAATAGTTGATTGAAAATGAAGTATTTAAGGTTATTATCTAATCAATTATGTGTTTGCATCATTTTTATCGTATATATATGAATTAATACCCATGGACTGAAAATTCACAAAAACGTGGAAAACGGCAAAATATTGCCTAATTCGATGATATTTTGTTTAAATCAAATAAAGGAATAGGGGATGATAAACGTCAAAATATTGGTAAATTCGATGATTTTTCGTACGAAACAAAATGCAAGAAAACTTGCTTAAATGCAATATTATGCGAAATTCTGAGATTTGAAGGCCAAATCACATATCGTGATACTACATGAAATAGTATCGAAATATTGGTAAAAATGAATATATTTGCGTAATATCAAACTGCATGATTAACGTGAAAAAGTCACTATTTTACCATATTTGAGGATTTTACCTTCAAATCATAGAGCGAGGTTTCGTATTATTTAGATCCAAGAAAAGACATATGACAATGTTGTTTCCAATACAAATGATAAAAATCAATGTGTTTTCATTAGAATTAACTAAAATGTTGCTGATTTTCCGTACATATTACTGATGGAAGATGTACACGAAAATCGCTCTATTCCGGCTGAAACGTTGATATATGCAATAAAAACAGAACTTCTCCCCTTTTCAATATCTTACTCAGAATTTTAACGAGAAACAAATAGTTGATTGAAAATGAAGTATTTAAGGTTATTATCTAATCAATTATGTGTTTGCATCATTTTTATCGTATATTTAATGAATTAATACCCATAGACTGAAAATTCACAAAAACGTGGAAAAACGGCAAAATATTGCCTAATTCGATGATATTTTGTTTAAATCAAATTAAGGAAAAGGGGATGATAAACGTCAAAATATTGGTAAATTCGATGATTTTTCGTACGAAACAAAATGCAAGAAAACTTGCTTAAAATGCAATATTATGCGAAATTCTGAGATTTGAAGGCCAAATCACATATCGTGATACTACATGAAATAGTATCGAAATATTGGTAAAAATGAATATATTTGCGTAATATCAAACTACATGATTAACGTGAAAAAGTTACTATTTTACCATATTTGAGGATTTTACCTTCAAATCATAGAGCGAGGTTTTGTATTATTTAGTTCCAAGAAAAGACATATGACAATGTTGTTTCCAATACAAATGATAAAAATCAATGTGTTTTCATTAGAATTAACTAAAATGTTCCTGATTTTCCGTTTATATTACCGATGGAAGATGTACACGTAAAACCGCTCTATTCCGGCTGAAACGTCGATATATGCAATAAAAACAGAACTTCTCCCCTTTTCAATATCATACTCAGTATTTTAACGAGAAACAAATAGTTGATTGAAAATGAAGTATTTAAGGTTATTATCTAATCAATTATGTGTTTGCATCATTTTTATCGTATATATATGAATTAATACCCATGGACTGAAAATTCACAAAAACGTGGAAAACGGCAAAATATTGCCTAATTCGATGATGTTTTATTTAAATCACATGAAGGAAAAGGGGATGATAATCGTCAAAATACTGGTAAATTCGATGATTTTTCGTACGAAACAAAATGCAAGAAAACTTGCTTAAAATGCAATATTATGCGAAATTCTGAGATTTGAAGGCCAAATCACATATCGTGATACAACATGAAATAGTAAAGGAATATTGGTAAAAATAAATATATATTTGCGTAATATCAAACTACATGATTAACGTGAAAAAGTCACTCTTTTACCATATTTGAGGATTTTACCTTCAAATCATAGAGCGAGGTTTCGTATTATTTAGATCCAAGAAAAGACATATGACAATGTTGTTTCCAATACAAATGATAAAAATCAATGTATTTTCATTAGAATTAACTAAAATGTTGCTGATTTTCCGTACATATTACTGATGGAAGATGTACACGAAAATCGCTCTATTCCGGCTGAAACGTTGATATATGCAATAAAAACAGAACTTCTCCCCTTTTCAATATCTTACTCAGAATTTTAACGAGAAACAAATAGTTGATTGAAAATGAAGTATTTAAGGTTATTATCTAATCAATTATGTGTTTGCATCATTTTTATCGTATATATATGAATTAATACCCATGGACTGAAAATTCACAAAAACGTGGAAAACGGCAAAATATTGCCTAATTCGATGATATTTTATTTAAATCACATGAAGGAAAAGGGGATGATAAACGTCAAAATATTGGTAAATTCGATGATTTATCGTACGAAACAAAATGCCAGAAAACTTGCTTAAAATCCAATATTATGCGAAATTCTGAGATTTGAAGGCCAAATCACATATCGTGATACTACATGAAATAGTATCGAAATATTGGTAAAAAATAATATATTTGCGTAATATCAAACTACATGAATAACGTGAAAAAGTCACTATTTTACCATATTTGAGGATTTTACCTTTAAATCATAGAGCGAGGTTTCGTATTATTTAGTTCCAAGAAAAGACATATGACAATGTTGTTTCCAATACAAATGATAAAAATCAATGTGTTTTCATTAGAATTAACTAAAATGTTCCTGATTTTCCGTTTATATTACCGATGGAAGATGTACACGTAAAACCGCTCTATTCCGGCTGAAACGTCGATATATGCAATAAAAACAGAACTTCTCCCCTTTTCAATATCATACTCAGTATTTTAACGAGAAACAAATAGTTGATTGAAAATGAAGTATTTAAGGTTATTATCTAATCAATTATGTGTTTGCATCATTTTTATCGTATATATATGAATTAATACCCATGGACTGAAAATTCACAAAAACGTGGAAAACGGCAAAATATTGCCTAATTCGATGATATTTTGTTTAAATCAAATAAAGGAATAGGGGATGATAAACGTCAAAATATTGGTAAATTCGATGATTTTTCGTACGAAACAAAATGCAAGAAAACTTGCTTAAATGCAATATTATGCGAAATTCTGAGATTTGAAGGCCAAATCACATATCGTGATACTACATGAAATAGTATCGAAATATTGGTAAAAATGAATATATTTGCGTAATATCAAACTGCATGATTAACGTGAAAAAGTCACTATTTTACCATATTTGAGGATTTTACCTTCAAATCATAGAGCGAGGTTTCGTATTATTTAGATCCAAGAAAAGACATATGACAATGTTGTTTCCAATACAAATGATAAAAATCAATGTGTTTTCATTAGAATTAACTAAAATGTTGCTGATTTTCCGTACATATTACTGATGGAAGATGTACACGAAAATCGCTCTATTCCGGCTGAAACGTTGATATATGCAATAAAAACAGAACTTCTCCCCTTTTCAATATCTTACTCAGAATTTTAACGAGAAACAAATAGTTGATTGAAAATGAAGTATTTAAGGTTATTATCTAATCAATTATGTGTTTGCATCATTTTTATCGTATATTTAATGAATTAATACCCATAGACTGAAAATTCACAAAAACGTGGAAAAACGGCAAAATATTGCCTAATTCGATGATATTTTGTTTAAATCAAATTAAGGAAAAGGGGATGATAAACGTCAAAATATTGGTAAATTCGATGATTTTTCGTACGAAACAAAATGCAAGAAAACTTGCTTAAAATGCAATATTATGCGAAATTCTGAGATTTGAAGGCCAAATCACATATCGTGATACTACATGAAATAGTATCGAAATATTGGTAAAAATGAATATATTTGCGTAATATCAAACTACATGATTAACGTGAAAAAGTTACTATTTTACCATATTTGAGGATTTTACCTTCAAATCATAGAGCGAGGTTTTGTATTATTTAGTTCCAAGAAAAGACATATGACAATGTTGTTTCCAATACAAATGATAAAAATCAATGTGTTTTCATTAGAATTAACTAAAATGTTCCTGATTTTCCGTTTATATTACCGATGGAAGATGTACACGTAAAACCGCTCTATTCCGGCTGAAACGTCGATATATGCAATAAAAACAGAACTTCTCCCCTTTTCAATATCATACTCAGTATTTTAACGAGAAACAAATAGTTGATTGAAAATGAAGTATTTAAGGTTATTATCTAATCAATTATGTGTTTGCATCATTTTTATCGTATATATATGAATTAATACCCATGGACTGAAAATTCACAAAAACGTGGAAAACGGCAAAATATTACCTAAATCGATGATATTTTGTTTAAATCACATGAAGGAAAATGGGATGATAAACGTCAAAATATTGCTATATTCGAAGATTTTTCGTACGAAACAAAATGCAAGAAAACTTGCTTAAATGCAATATTATGCGAAATTCTGAGATTTGAAGGCCAAATCACATATCGTGATACAACATGAAATTGTAATGGAATATTGGTAAAAATGAATATATTTGCGTAATATCTAACTACATGATTAACGTGAAAAAGTCACTATTTTACCATATTTGAGGATTTTACCTTCAAATCATAGAGCGAGGTTTCGTATTATTTAGATCCAAGAAAAGACATATGACAATGTTGTTTCCAATACAAATGATAAAAATCAATGTGTTTTCATTAGAATTAACTAAAATGTTCCTGATTTTCCGTACATATTACTGATGGAAGATGTACACGAAAATCGCTCTATTCCGGCTGAAACGTTGATATATGCAATAAATACAGAACTTCTCCCCTTTTCAATATCTTACTCAGAATTTTAACGAGAAACAAATAGTTGATTGAAAATGAAGTATTTAAGGTTATTATCTAATCAATTATGTGTTTGCATCATTTTTATCGTATATATAATGAATTAATACCCATAGACTGAAAATTCACAAAAACGTGGAAAAACGGCAAAATATTGCCTAATTCGATGATATTTTGTTTAAATCAAATTAAGGAAAAGGAGATGATAAACGTCAAAATATTGGTAAATTCGATGATTTTTGGTACGAAACAAAATGCAAGAAAACTTGCTTAAAATGCAATATTATGCGAAATTCTGAGATTTGAAGGCCACATCACATATCATGATACTACATGAAATAGTATCTAAATATTGGTAAAAATGAATATATTTGCGTAATATCAAACTACATGATTAACGTGAAAAAGTTACTATTTTACCATATTTGAGGATTTTACCTTCAAATCATAGAGCGAGGTTTTGTATTATTTAGTTCCAAGAAAAGACATATGACAATGTTGTTTCCAATACAAATGATAAAAATCAATGTGTTTTCATTAGAATTAACTAAAATGTTCCTGATTTTCCGTTTATATTACCGATGGAAGATGTACACGTAAAACCGCTCTAATCCGGCTGAAACGTCGATATATGCAATACAAACCGAACTTTTCCCCTTTTCAATATCTTACTCAGTATTTTAACGAGAAACAAATAGATGATTGCAATGAAGTATTTAAGGTTATTATCTAATCAATTATGTGTTTGCATCATTTTTATCGTATATATATGAATTAATACCCATTGACTGAAAATTCACAAAAACGTAGAAAACGGCAAAATATATCCTAATTCGATGATATTTTATTTAAATCACATGAAGGAAAAGGGGATGATAAACGTCAAAATACTGGTAAATTCGATGATTTTTCGTACGAAACAAAATGCAAGAAAACTTGCTTAAAATGCAATATTATGCGAAATTCTGAGATTTGAAGGCCAAATCACATATCGTGATACAACATGAAATAGTAATGAAATATTGGTAAAAATGAATATATTTGCGTAATATCAAACTACATGATTAACGTGAAAAAGTCACTATTTTACCATATTTGAGGATTTTACCTTCAAATCATAGAGCGAGGTTTCGTATTATTTAGATCCAAGAAAAGACATATGACAATGTTGTTTCCAATACAAATGATAAAAATCAATGTGTTTTCATTAGAATTAACTAAAATGTTCCTGATTTTCCGTACATATTACTGATGGAAGATGTACACGAAAATCGCTCTATTCCGGCTGAAACGTTGATATATGCAATAAAAACAGAACTTCTCCCCTTTTCAATATCTTACTCAGAATTTTAACGAGAAACAAATAGTTGATTGAAAATGAAGTATTTAAGGTTATTATCTAATCAATTATGTGTTTGCATCATTTTTATCGTATATATATGAATTAATACCCATGGACTGAAAATTCACAAAAACGTGGAAAACGGCAAAATATTGCCTAATTCGATGATATTTTGTTTAAATCACATGAAGGAAAATGGGATGATAAACGTCAAAATATTGCTATATTCGATGATTTTTCGTACGAAACAAAATGCAAGAAAACTTGCTTAAATGCAATATTATGCGAAATTCTGAGATTTGAAGGCCAAATCACATATCGTGATACAACATGAAATAGTAATGGAATATTGGTAAAAATGAATATATTTGCGTAATATCAAACTACATGATTAACGTGAAAAAGTCACTATTTTACCATATTTGAGGATTTTACCTTCAAATCATAGAGCGAGGTTTCGTATTATTTAGATCCAAGAAAAGACATATGACAATGTTGTTTCCAATACAAATGATAAAAATCAATGTGTTTTCATTAGAATTAACTAAAATGTTCCTGATTTTCCGTACATATTACTGATGGAAGATGTACACGAAAATCGCTCTATTCCGGCTGAAACGTTGATATATGCAATAAAAACAGAACTTCTCCCCTTTTCAATATCTTACTCAGAATTTTAACGAGAAACAAATAGTTGATTGAAAATGAAGTATTTAAGGTTATTATCTAATCAATTATGTGTTTGCATCATTTTTATCGTATATATAATGAATTAATACCCATAGACTGAAAATTCACAAAAACGTGGAAAAACGGCAAAATATTTCCTAATTCGATGATATTTTGTTTAAATCAAATAAAGGAAAAGGGGATGATAAACGTCAAAATATTGGTAAATTCGATGATTTTTCGTACGAAACAAAATGCAAGAAAACTTGCTTAAAATGCAATATTATGCGAAATTCTGAGATTTGAAGGCCAAATCACATATCGTGATACTACATGAAATAGTATCGAAATATTGGTAAAAATGAATATATTTGCGTAATATCAAACTGCATGATTAACGTGAAAAAGTCACTATTTTACCATATTTGAGGATTTTACCTTCAAATCATAGAGCGAGGTTTCGTATTATTTAGATCCAAGAAAAGACATATGACAATGTTGTTTCCAATACAAATGATAAAAATCAATGTGTTTTCATTAGAATTAACTAAAATGTTCCTGATTTTCCGTTTATATTACCGATGGAAGATGTACACGTAAAACCGCTCTATTCCGGCTGAAACGTTGATATATGCAATAAAAACAGAACTTCTCCCCTTTTCAATATCTTACTCAGAATTTTAACGAGAAACAAATAGTTGATTGAAAATGAAGTATTTAAGGTTATTATCTAATCAATTATGTGTTTGCATCATTTTTATCGTATATATATGAATTAATACCCATTGACTGAAAATTCACAAAAACGTGGAAAACGGCAAAATATTGCCTAATTCGATGATATTTTATTTAAATCACATGAAGGAAAAGGGGATGATAAACGTCAAAATACTGGTAAATTCGATGATTTTTCGTACGAAACAAAATGCAAGAAAACTTGCTTAAATGCAATATTATGCGAAATTCTGAGATTTGAAGGCCAAATCACATATCGTGATACTACATGAAATAGTATCGAAATATTGGTAAAAATGAATATATTTGCGTAATATCAAACTGCATGATTAACGTGAAAAAGTCACTATTTTACCATATTTGAGGATTTTACCTTCAAATCATAGAGCGAGGTTTCGTATTATTTAGATCCAAGAAAAGACATATGACAATGTTGTTTCCAATACAAATGATAAAAATCAATGTGTTTTCATTAGAATTAACTAAAATGTTGCTGATTTTCCGTACATATTACTGATAGAAGATGTACACGAAAATCGCTCTATTCCGGCTGAAACGTTGATATATGCAATAAAAACAGAACTTCTCCCCTTTTCAATATCTTACTCAGAATTTTATCGAGAAACAAATAGTTGATTGAAAATGAAGTATTTAAGGTTATTATCTAATCAATTATGTGTTTGCATCATTTTTATCGTATATATAATGAATTAATACCCATAGACTGAAAATTCACAAAAACGTGGAAAAACGGCAAAATATTGCCTAATTCGATGATATTTTGTTTAAATCAAATTAAGGAAAAGGGGATGATAAACGTCAAAATATTGGTAAATTCGATGATTTTTCGTACGAAACAAAATGCAAGAAAACTTGCTTAAAATGCAATATTATGCGAAATTCTGAGATTTGAAGGCCAAATCACATATCGTGATACTACATGAAATAGTATCGAAATATTGGTAAAAAGGAATATATTTGCGTAATATCAAACTACATGATTAACGTGAAAAAGTTACTATTTTACCATATTTGAGGATTTTACCTTCAAATCATAGAGCGAGGTTTTGTATTATTTAGTTCCAAGAAAAGACATATGACAATGTTGTTTCCAATACAAATGATAAAAATCAATGTGTTTTCATTAGAATTAACTAAAATGTTCCTGATTTTCCGTTTATATTACCGATGGAAGATGTACACGTAAAACCGCTCTAATCCGGCTGAAACGTCGATATATGCAATACAAACCGAACTTTTCCCCTTTTCAATATCTTACTCAGTATTTTAACGAGAAACAAATAGATGATTGCAATGAAGTATTTAAGGTTATTATCTAATCAATTATGTGTTTGCATCATTTTTATCGTATATATATGAATTAATACCCATTGACTGAAAATTCACAAAAACGTGGAAAACGGCAAAATATTGCCTAATTCGATGATATTTTATTTAAATCACATGAAGGAAAAGGGGATGATAATCGTCAAAATACTGGTAAATTCGATGATTTTTCGTACGAAACAAAATGCAAGAAAACTTGCTTAAAATGCAATATTATGCGAAATTCTGAGATTTGAAGGCCAAATCACATATCGTGATACAACATGAAATAGTAATGGAATATTGGTAAAAATGAATATATTTGCGTAATATCAAACTACATGATTAACGTGAAAAAGTCACTATTTTACCATATTTGAGGATTTTACCTTCAAATCATAGAGCGAGGTTTCGTATTATTTAGATCCAAGAAAAGACATATGACAATGTTGTTTCCAATACAAATGATAAAAATCAATGTGTTTTCATTAGAATTAACTAAAATGTTCCTGATTTTCCGTACATATTACTGATGGAAGATGTACACGAAAATCGCTCTATTCCGGCTGAAACGTTGATATATGCAATAAAAACAGAACTTCTCCCCTTTTCAATATCTTACTCAGAATTTTAACGAGAAACAAATAGTTGATTGAAAATGAAGTATTTAAGGTTATTATCTAATCAATTATGTGTTTGCATCATTTTTATCGTATATATATGAATTAATACCCATGGACTGAAAATTCACAAAAACGTGGAAAACGGCAAAATATTGCCTAATTCGATGATATTTTATTTAAATCGCATGAAGGAAAAGGGGATGATAAACGTCAAAATATTAGTAAATTCGATGATTTTTCGTACGAAACAAAATGCAAGAAAACTTGCTTAAAATCCAATATTATGCGAAATTCTGAGATTTAAAGGCCAAATCACATATCGTGATACTACATGAAATAGTATCGAAATATTGGTAAAAAATAATATATTTGCGTAATATCAAACTACATGATTAACGTGAAAAAGTCACTATTTTACCATATTTGAGGATTTTACCTTTAAATCATAGAGCGAGGTTTCGTATTATTTAGTTCCAAGAAAAGACATATGACAATGTTGTTTGCAATACAAATGATAAAAATCAATGTGTTTTCATTAGAATTAACTAAAATGTTCCTGATTTTCCGTTTATATTACCGATGGAAGATGTACACGTAAAACCGCTCTATTCCGGCTGAAACGTCGATATATGCAATAAAAACAGAACTTCTCCCCTTTTCAATATCATACTCAGTATTTTAACGAGAAACAAATAGTTGATTGAAAATGAAGTATTTAAGGTTATTATCTAATCAATTATGTGTTTGCATCATTTTTATCGTATATATATGAATTAATACCCATGGACTGAAAATTCACAAAAACGTGGAAAACGGCAAAATATTGCCTAATTCGATGATATTTTGTTTAAATCACATGAAGGAAAATGGGATGATAAACGTCAAAATATTGCTATATTCGATGATTTTTCGTACGAAACAAAATGCAAGAAAACTTGCTTAAATGCAATATTATGCGAAATTCTGAGATTTGAAGGCCAAATCACATATCGTGATACAACATGAAATAGTAATGGAATATTGGTAAAAATGAATATATTTGCGTAATATCAAACTACATGATTAACGTGAAAAAGTCACTATTTTACCATATTTGAGGATTTTAACTTCAAATCATAGAGCGAGGTTTCGTATTATTTAGATCCAAGAAAAGACATATGACAATGTTGTTTCCAATACAAATGATAAAAATCAATGTGTTTTCATTAGAATTAACTAAAATGTTCCTGATTTTCCGTACATATTACTGATGGAAGATGTACACGAAAATCGCTCTATTCCGGCTGAAACGTTGATATATGCAATAAAAACAGAACTTCTCCCCTTTTCAATATCTTACTCAGAATTTTAACGAGAAACAAATAGTTGATTGAAAATGAAGTATTTAAGGTTATTATCTAATCAATTATGTGTTTGCATCATTTTTATCGTATATATAATGAATTAATACCCATAGACTGAAAATTCACAAAAACGTGGAAAAACGGCAAAATATTGCCTAATTCGATGATATTTTGTTTAAATCAAATTAAGGAAAAGGGGATGATAAACGTCAAAATATTGGTAAATTCGATGATTTTTGGTACGAAACAAAATGCAAGAAAACTTGCTTAAAATGCAATATTATGCGAAATTCTGAGATTTGAAGGCCACATCACATATCATGATACTACATGAAATAGTATCTAAATATTGGTAAAAATGAATATATTTGCGTAATATCAAACTACATGATTAACGTGAAAAAGTTACTATTTTACCATATTTGAGGATTTTACCTTCAAATCATAGAGCGAGGTTTTGTATTATTTAGTTCCAAGAAAAGACATATGACAATGTTGTTTCCAATACAAATGATAAAAATCAATGTGTTTTCATTAGAATTAACTAAAATGTTCCTGATTTTCCGTTTATATTACCGATGGAAGATGTACACGTAAAACCGCTCTAATCCGGCTGAAACGTCGATATATGCAATACAAACCGAACTTTTCCCCTTTTCAATATCTTACTCAGTATTTTAACGAGAAACAAATAGATGATTGCAATGAAGTATTTAAGGTTATTATCTAATCAATTATGTGTTTGCATCATTTTTATCGTATATATATGAATTAATACCCATTGACTGAAAATTCACAAAAACGTAGACAACGGCAAAATATATCCTAATTCGATGATATTTTATTTAAATCACATGAAGGAAAAGGGGATGATAAACGTCAAAATACTGGTAAATTCGATGATTTTTCGTACGAAACAAAATGCAAGAAAACTTGCTTAAAATGCAATATTATGCGAAATTCTGAGATTTGAAGGCCAAATCACATATCGTGATACAACATGAAATAGTAATGGAATATTGGTAAAAATGAATATATTTGCGTAATATCAAACTACATGATTAACGTGAAAAAGTCACTATTTTACCATATTTGAGGATTTTACCTTCAAATCATAGAGCGAGGTTTCGTATTATTTAGATCCAAGAAAAGACATATGACAATGTTGTTTCCAATACAAATGATAAAAATCAATGTGTTTTCATTAGAATTAACTAAAATGTTCCTGATTTTCCGTACATATTACTGATGGAAGATGTACACGAAAATCGCTCTATTCCGGCTGAAACGTTGATATATGCAATAAAAACAGAACTTCTCCCCTTTTCAATATCTTACTCAGAATTTTAACGAGAAACAAATAGTTGATTGAAAATGAAGTATTTAAGGTTATTATCTAATCAATTATGTGTTTGCATCATTTTTATCGTATATATATGAATTAATACCCATGGACTGAAAATTCACAAAAACGTGGAAAACGGCAAAATATTGCCTAATTCGATGATATTTTATTTAAATCGCATGAAGGAAAAGGGGATGATAAACGTCAAAATATTAGTAAATTCGATGATTTTTCGTACGAAACAAAATGCAAGAAAACTTGCTTAAAATCCAATATTATGCGAAATTCTGAGATTTAAAGGCCAAATCACATATCGTGATACTACATGAAATAGTATCGAAATATTGGTAAAAAATAATATATTTGCGTAATATCAAACTACATGATTAACGTGAAAAAGTCACTATTTTACCATATTTGAGGATTTTACCTTTAAATCATAGAGCGAGGTTTCGTATTATTTAGTTCCAAGAAAAGACATATGACAATGTTGTTTGCAATACAAATGATAAAAATCAATGTGTTTTCATTAGAATTAACTAAAATGTTCCTGATTTTCCGTTTATATTACCGATGGAAGATGTACACGTAAAACCGCTCTATTCCGGCTGAAACGTCGATATATGCAATAAAAACAGAACTTCTCCCCTTTTCAATATCATACTCAGTATTTTAACGAGAAACAAATAGTTGATTGAAAATGAAGTATTTAAGGTTATTATCTAATCAATTATGTGTTTGCATCATTTTTATCGTATATATAATGAATTAATACCCATAGACTGAAAATTCACAAAAACGTGGAAAAACGGCAAAATATTTCCTAATTCGATGATATTTTGTTTAAATCAAATAAAGGAAAAGGGGATGATAAACGTCAAAATATTGGTAAATTCGATGATTTTTCGTACGAAACAAAATGCAAGAAAACTTGCTTAAAATGCAATATTATGCGAAATTCTGAGATTTGAAGGCCAAATCACATATCGTGATACTACATGAAATAGTATCGAAATATTGGTAAAAATGAATATATTTGCGTAATATCAAACTGCATGATTAACGTGAAAAAGTCACTATTTTACCATATTTGAGGATTTTACCTTCAAATCATAGAGCGAGGTTTCGTATTATTTAGATCCAAGAAAAGACATATGACAATGTTGTTTCCAATACAAATGATAAAAATCAATGTGTTTTCATTAGAATTAACTAAAATGTTCCTGATTTTCCGTTTATATTACCGATGGAAGATGTACACGTAAGACCGCTCTATTCCGGCTGAAACGTTGATATATGCAATAAAAACAGAACTTCTCCCCTTTTCAATATCTTACTCAGAATTTTAACGAGAAACAAATAGTTGATTGAAAATGAAGTATTTAAGGTTATTATCTAATCAATTATGTGTTTGCATCATTTTTATCGTATATATATGAATTAATACCCATTGACTGAAAATTCACAAAAACGTGGAAAACGGCAAAATATTGCCTAATTCGATGATATTTTATTTAAATCACATGAAGGAAAAGGGGATGATAAACGTCAAAATACTGGTAAATTCGATGATTTTTCGTACGAAACAAAATGCAAGAAAACTTGCTTAAATGCAATATTATGCGAAATTCTGAGATTTGAAGGCCAAATCACATATCGTGATACTACATGAAATAGTATCGAAATATTGGTAAAAATGAATATATTTGCGTAATATCAAACTGCATGATTAACGTGAAAAAGTCACTATTTTACCATATTTGAGGATTTTACCTTCAAATCATAGAGCGAGGTTTCGTATTATTTAGATCCAAGAAAAGACATATGACAATGTTGTTTCCAATACAAATGATAAAAATCAATGTGTTTTCATTAGAATTAACTAAAATGTTGCTGATTTTCCGTACATATTACTGATAGAAGATGTACACGAAAATCGCTCTATTCCGGCTGAAACGTTGATATATGCAATAAAAACAGAACTTCTCCCCTTTTCAATATCTTACTCAGAATTTTATCGAGAAACAAATAGTTGATTGAAAATGAAGTATTTAAGGTTATTATCTAATCAATTATGTGTTTGCATCATTTTTATCGTATATATAATGAATTAATACCCATAGACTGAAAATTCACAAAAACGTGGAAAAACGGCAAAATATTGCCTAATTCGATGATATTTTGTTTAAATCAAATTAAGGAAAAGGGGATGATAAACGTCAAAATATTGGTAAATTCGATGATTTTTCGTACGAAACAAAATGCAAGAAAACTTGCTTAAAATGCAATATTATGCGAAATTCTGAGATTTGAAGGCCAAATCACATATCGTGATACTACATGAAATAGTATCGAAATATTGGTAAAAAGGAATATATTTGCGTAATATCAAACTACATGATTAACGTGAAAAAGTTACTATTTTACCATATTTGAGGATTTTACCTTCAAATCATAGAGCGAGGTTTTGTATTATTTAGTTCCAAGAAAAGACATATGACAATGTTGTTTCCAATACAAATGATAAAAATCAATGTGTTTTCATTAGAATTAACTAAAATGTTCCTGATTTTCCGTTTATATTACCGATGGAAGATGTACACGTAAAACCGCTCTAATCCGGCTGAAACGTCGATATATGCAATACAAACCGAACTTTTCCCCTTTTCAATATCTTACTCAGTATTTTAACGAGAAACAAATAGATGATTGCAATGAAGTATTTAAGGTTATTATCTAATCAATTATGTGTTTGCATCATTTTTATCGTATATATATGAATTAATACCCATTGACTGAAAATTCACAAAAACGTGGAAAACGGCAAAATATTGCCTAATTCGATGATATTTTATTTAAATCACATGAAGGAAAAGGGGATGATAATCGTCAAAATACTGGTAAATTCGATGATTTTTCGTACGAAACAAAATGCAAGAAAACTTGCTTAAAATGCAATATTATGCGAAATTCTGAGATTTGAAGGCCAAATCACATATCGTGATACAACATGAAATAGTAATGGAATATTGGTAAAAATGAATATATTTGCGTAATATCAAACTACATGATTAACGTGAAAAAGTCACTATTTTACCATATTTGAGGATTTTACCTTCAAATCATAGAGCGAGGTTTCGTATTATTTAGATCCAAGAAAAGACATATGACAATGTTGTTTCCAATACAAATGATAAAAATCAATGTGTTTTCATTAGAATTAACTAAAATGTTCCTGATTTTCCGTACATATTACTGATGGAAGATGTACACGAAAATCGCTCTATTCCGGCTGAAACGTTGATATATGCAATAAAAACAGAACTTCTCCCCTTTTCAATATCTTACTCAGAATTTTAACGAGAAACAAATAGTTGATTGAAAATGAAGTATTTAAGGTTATTATCTAATCAATTATGTGTTTGCATCATTTTTATCGTATATATATGAATTAATACCCATGGACTGAAAATTCACAAAAACGTGGAAAACGGCAAAATATTGCCTAATTCGATGATATTTTATTTAAATCGCATGAAGGAAAAGGGGATGATAAACGTCAAAATATTAGTAAATTCGATGATTTTTCGTACGAAACAAAATGCAAGAAAACTTGCTTAAAATCCAATATTATGCGAAATTCTGAGATTTAAAGGCCAAATCACATATCGTGATACTACATGAAATAGTATCGAAATATTGGTAAAAAATAATATATTTGCGTAATATCAAACTACATGATTAACGTGAAAAAGTCACTATTTTACCATATTTGAGGATTTTACCTTTAAATCATAGAGCGAGGTTTCGTATTATTTAGTTCCAAGAAAAGACATATGACAATGTTGTTTGCAATACAAATGATAAAAATCAATGTGTTTTCATTAGAATTAACTAAAATGTTCCTGATTTTCCGTTTATATTACCGATGGAAGATGTACACGTAAAACCGCTCTATTCCGGCTGAAACGTCGATATATGCAATAAAAACAGAACTTCTCCCCTTTTCAATATCATACTCAGTATTTTAACGAGAAACAAATAGTTGATTGAAAATGAAGTATTTAAGGTTATTATCTAATCAATTATGTGTTTGCATCATTTTTATCGTATATATATGAATTAATACCCATGGACTGAAAATTCACAAAAACGTGGAAAACGGCAAAATATTGCCTAATTCGATGATATTTTGTTTAAATCACATGAAGGAAAATGGGATGATAAACGTCAAAATATTGCTATATTCGATGATTTTTCGTACGAAACAAAATGCAAGAAAACTTGCTTAAATGCAATATTATGCGAAATTCTGAGATTTGAAGGCCAAATCACATATCGTGATACAACATGAAATAGTAATGGAATATTGGTAAAAATGAATATATTTGCGTAATATCAAACTACATGATTAACGTGAAAAAGTCACTATTTTACCATATTTGAGGATTTTAACTTCAAATCATAGAGCGAGGTTTCGTATTATTTAGATCCAAGAAAAGACATATGACAATGTTGTTTCCAATACAAATGATAAAAATCAATGTGTTTTCATTAGAATTAACTAAAATGTTCCTGATTTTCCGTACATATTACTGATGGAAGATGTACACGAAAATCGCTCTATTCCGGCTGAAACGTTGATATATGCAATAAAAACAGAACTTCTCCCCTTTTCAATATCTTACTCAGAATTTTAACGAGAAACAAATAGTTGATTGAAAATGAAGTATTTAAGGTTATTATCTAATCAATTATGTGTTTGCATCATTTTTATCGTATATATAATGAATTAATACCCATAGACTGAAAATTCACAAAAACGTGGAAAAACGGCAAAATATTGCCTAATTCGATGATATTTTGTTTAAATCAAATTAAGGAAAAGGGGATGATAAACGTCAAAATATTGGTAAATTCGATGATTTTTGGTACGAAACAAAATGCAAGAAAACTTGCTTAAAATGCAATATTATGCGAAATTCTGAGATTTGAAGGCCACATCACATATCATGATACTACATGAAATAGTATCTAAATATTGGTAAAAATGAATATATTTGCGTAATATCAAACTACATGATTAACGTGAAAAAGTTACTATTTTACCATATTTGAGGATTTTACCTTCAAATCATAGAGCGAGGTTTTGTATTATTTAGTTCCAAGAAAAGACATATGACAATGTTGTTTCCAATACAAATGATAAAAATCAATGTGTTTTCATTAGAATTAACTAAAATGTTCCTGATTTTCCGTTTATATTACCGATGGAAGATGTACACGTAAAACCGCTCTAATCCGGCTGAAACGTCGATATATGCAATACAAACCGAACTTTTCCCCTTTTCAATATCTTACTCAGTATTTTAACGAGAAACAAATAGATGATTGCAATGAAGTATTTAAGGTTATTATCTAATCAATTATGTGTTTGCATCATTTTTATCGTATATATATGAATTAATACCCATTGACTGAAAATTCACAAAAACGTAGACAACGGCAAAATATATCCTAATTCGATGATATTTTATTTAAATCACATGAAGGAAAAGGGGATGATAAACGTCAAAATACTGGTAAATTCGATGATTTTTCGTACGAAACAAAATGCAAGAAAACTTGCTTAAAATGCAATATTATGCGAAATTCTGAGATTTGAAGGCCAAATCACATATCGTGATACAACATGAAATAGTAATGGAATATTGGTAAAAATGAATATATTTGCGTAATATCAAACTACATGATTAACGTGAAAAAGTCACTATTTTACCATATTTGAGGATTTTACCTTCAAATCATAGAGCGAGGTTTCGTATTATTTAGATCCAAGAAAAGACATATGACAATGTTGTTTCCAATACAAATGATAAAAATCAATGTGTTTTCATTAGAATTAACTAAAATGTTCCTGATTTTCCGTTTATATTACCGATGGAAGATGTACACGTAAAACCGCTCTATTCCGGCTGAAACGTCGATATATGCAATAAAAACAGAACTTCTCCCCTTTTCAATATCATACTCAGTATTTTAACGAGAAACAAATAGTTGATTGAAAATGAAGTATTTAAGGTTATTATCTAATCAATTATGTGTTTGCATCATTTTTATCGTATATATATGAATTAATACCCATGGACTGAAAATTCACAAAAACGTGGAAAACGGCAAAATATTGCCTAATTCGATGATATTTTGTTTAAATCACATGAAGGAAAATGGGATGATAAACGTCAAAATATTGCTATATTCGATGATTTTTCGTACGAAACAAAATGCAAGAAAACTTGCTTAAATGCAATATTATGCGAAATTCTGAGATTTGAAGGCCAAATCACATATCGTGATACAACATGAAATAGTAATGGAATATTGGTAAAAATGAATATATTTGCGTAATATCAAACTACATGATTAACGTGAAAAAGTCACTATTTTACCATATTTGAGGATTTTACCTTCAAATCATAGAGCGAGGTTTCGTATTATTTAGATCCAAGAAAAGACATATGACAATGTTGTTTCCAATACAAATGATAAAAATCAATGTGTTTTCATTAGAATTAACTAAAATGTTCCTGATTTTCCGTACATATTACTGATGGAAGATGTACACGAAAATCGCTCTATTCCGGCTGAAACGTTGATATATGCAATAAAAACAGAACTTCTCCCCTTTTCAATATCTTACTCAGAATTTTAACGAGAAACAAATAGTTGATTGAAAATGAAGTATTTAAGGTTATTATCTAATCAATTATGTGTTTGCATCATTTTTATCGTATATATAATGAATTAATACCCATAGACTGAAAATTCACAAAAACGTGGAAAAACGGCAAAATATTGCCTAATTCGATGATATTTTGTTTAAATCAAATTAAGGAAAAGGGGATGATAAACGTCAAAATATTAGTAAATTCGATGATTTTTGGTACGAAACAAAATGCAAGAAAACTTGCTTAAAATGCAATATTATGCGAAATTCTGAGATTTGAAGGCCACATCACATATCATGATACTACATGAAATAGTATCTAAATATTGGTATAAATGAATATATTTGCGTAATATCAAACTACATGATTAACGTGAAAAAGTTACTATTTTACCATATTTGAGGATTTTACCTTCAAATCATAGAGCGAGGTTTCGTATTATTTAGATCCAAGAAAAGACATATGACAATGTTGTTTCCAATACAAATGATAAAAATCAATGTGTTTTCATTAGAATTAACTAAAATGTTCCTGATTTTCCGTACATATTAGTGATGGAAGATGTACACGAAAATCGCTCTATTCCGGCTGAAACGTTGATATATGCAATAAAAACAGAACTTCTCCCCTTTTCAATATCTTACTCAGAATTTTAACGAGAAACAAATAGTTGATTGAAAATGAAGTATTTAAGGTTATTATCTAATCAATTATGTGTTTGCATCATTTTTATCGTATATATAATGAATTAATACCCATAGACTGAAAATTCACAAAAACGTGGAAAAACGGCAAAATATTTCCTAATTCGATGATATTTTGTTTAAATCAAATAAAGGAAAAGGGGATGATAAACATCAAAATATTGGTAAATTCGATGATTTTTCGTACGAAACAAAATGCAAGAAAACTTGCTTAAAATGCAATATTATGCGAAATTCTGAGATTTGAAGGCCAAATCACATATCGTGATACTACATGAAATAGTATCGAAATATTGGTAAAAATGAATATATTTGCGTAATATCAAACTGCATGATTAACGTGAAAAAGTCACTATTTTACCATATTTGAGGATTTTACCTTCAAATCATAGAGCGAGGTTTCGTATTATTTAGATCCAAGAAAAGACATATGACAATGTTGTTTCCAATACAAATGATAAAAATCAATGTGTTTTCATTAGAATTAACTAAAATGTTCCTGATTTTCCGTTTATATTACCGATGGAAGATGTACACGTAAAACCGCTCTATTCCGGCTGAAACGTTGATATATGCAATAAAAACAGAACTTCTCCCCTTTTCAATATCTTACTCAGAATTTTAACGATAAACAAATAGTTGATTGAAAATGAAGTATTTAAGGTTATTATCTAATCAATTATGTGTTTGCATCATTTTTATCGTATATATATGAATTAATACCCATTGACTGAAAATTCACAAAAACGTGGAAAACGGCAAAATATTGCCTAATTCGATGATATTTTATTTAAATCACATGAAGGAAAAGGGGATGATAAACGTCAAAATACTGGTAAATTCGATGATTTTTCGTACGAAACAAAATGCAAGAAAACTTGCTTAAATGCAATATTATGCGAAATTCTGAGATTTGAAGGCCAAATCACATATCGTGATACTACATGAAATAGTATCGAAATATTGGTAAAAATGAATATATTTGCGTAATATCAAACTGCATGATTAACGTGAAAAAGTCACTATTTTACCATATTTGAGGATTTTACCTTGAAATCATAGAGCGAGGTTTCGTATTATTTAGATCCAAGAAAAGACATATGACAATGTTGTTTCCAATACAAATGATAAAAATCAATGTGTTTTCATTAGAATTAACTAAAATGTTGCTGATTTTCCGTACATATTACTGACAGAAGATGTACACGAAAATCGCTCTATTCCGGCTGAAACGTTGATATATGCAATAAAAACAGAACTTCTTCCCTTTTCAATATCTTACTCAGAATTTTATCGAGAAACAAATAGTTGATTGAAAATGAAGTATTTAAGGTTATTATCTAATCAATTATGTGTTTGCATCATTTTTATCGTATATATAATGAATTAATACCCATAGACTGAAAATTCACAAAAACGTGGAAAAACGGCAAAATATTGCCTAATTCGATGATATTTTGTTTAAATCAAATTAGGGAAAAGGGGATGATAAACGTCAAAATATTGGTAAATTCGATGATTTTTCGTACGAAACAAAATGCAAGAAAACTTGCTTAAAATGCAATATTATGCGAAATTCTGAGATTTGAAGGCCAAATCACATATCGTGATACTACATGAAATAGTATCGAAATATTGGTAAAAAGGAATATATTTGCGTAATATCAAACTACATGATTAACGTGAAAAAGTTACTATTTTACCATATTTGAGGATTTTCCTTCTAATCATAGAGCGAGGTTTTGTATTATTTAGTTCCAAGAAAAGACATATGACAATGTTGTTTCCAATACAAATGATAAAAATCAATGTGTTTTCATTAGAATTAACTAAAATGTTCCTGATTTTCCGTTATATTACCGATGGAAGATGTACACGTAAAACCGCTCTATTCCGGCTGAAACGTCGATATATGCAATAAAAACAGAACTTCTCCCCTTTTCAATATCATACTCAGTATTTTAACGAGAAACAAATAGTTGATTGAAAATGAAGTATTTAAGGTTATTATCTAATCAATTATGTGTTTGCATCATTTTTATCGTATATATATGAATTAATACCCATGGACTGAAAATTCACAAAAACGTGGAAAACGGCAAAATATTGCCTAATTCGATGATATTTTGTTTAAATCACATGAAGGAAAATGGGATGATAAACGTCAAAATATTGCTATATTCGATGATTTTTCGTACGAAACAAAATGCAAGAAAACTTGCTTAAATGCAATATTATGCGAAATTCTGAGATTTGAAGGCCAAATCACATATCGTGATACTACATGAAATAGTATCGAAATATTGGTAAAAATGAATATATTTGCGTAATATCAAACTACATGATTAACGTGAAAAAGTCACTATTTTACCATATTTGAGGATTTTACCTTCAAATCATAGAGCGAGGTTTCGTATTATTTAGATTCCAAGAAAAGACATATGACAATGTTGTTTCCAATACAAATGATAAAAATCAATGTGTTTTCATTAGAATTAACTAAAATGTTCCTGATTTTCCGTTAATATTACCTGATGGAAGATGTACACGTAAAATCCGCTCTATTCCGGCTGAAACGTCGATATATGCAATAAAAACAGAACTTCTCCCCTTTTCAATATCTTACTCAGTATTTTAACGAGAAACAAATAGATTGATTGAAAATGAAGTATTTAAGGTTATTATCTAATCAATTATGTGTTTGCATCATTTTTATCGTATATATATGAATTAATACCCATAGACTGAAAATTCACAAAAACGTGGAAAACGGCAAAATATTGCCTAATTCGATGATATTTTGTTTAAATCACATGAAGGAAAAGGGGATGATAAACGTCAAAATATTGGTAAATTCGATGATTTTTCGTACGAAACAAAATGCAAGAAAACTTGCTTAAAATGCAATATTATGCGAAATTCTGAGATTTGAAGGCCAAATCACATATCGTGATACTAACATGAAATAGTAATGGAATATTGGTAAAAATGAATATATTTGCGTAATATCAAACTACATGATTAACGTGAAAAAGTCACTATTTTACCATATTTGAGGAATTTTACCTTCAAATCATAGAGCGAGGTTTCGTATTATTTAGATCCAAGGAAAAGACATATGACAATGTTGTTTCCAATACAAATGATAAAAATCAATGTGTTTTCATTAGAATTAACTAAAATGTTCCTGATTTTCCGTACATATTACTGATGGAAGATGTACACGAAAATCGCTCTATTCCGGCTGAAACGTTGATATATGCAATAAAAACAGAACTTCTCCCCTTTTCAATATCTTACTCAGAATTTTAACGAGAAACAAATAGTTGATTGAAAATGAAGTATTTAAGGTTATTATCTAATCAATTATGTGTTTGCATCATTTTTATCGTATATATATGAATTAATACCCATGGACTGAAAATTCACAAAAACGTGGAAAACGGCAAAATATTGCCTAATTCGATGATATTTTATTTAAATCACATGAAGGAAAAGGGGATGATAAACGTCAAAATATTGGTAAATTCGATGATTTTTCGTACGAAACAAAATGCAAGAAAACTTGCTTAAAATGCAATATTATGCGAAATTCTGAGATTTGAAGGCCAAATCACATATCGTGATACTACATGAAATAGTATCGAAATATTGGTAAAAATGAATATATTTGCGTAATATATGATTAACTACATGATTAACGTGAAAAAGTCACTATTTTACCATATTTGAGGATTTTACCTTCAAATCATAGAGCGAGGTTTCGTATTATTTAGATCCAAGAAAAGACATATGACAATGTTGTTTCCAATACAAATGATAAAAATCAATGTGTTTTCATTAGAATTAACTAAAATGTTCCTGATTTTCCGTACATATTACTGATGGAAGATGTACACGAAAATCGCTCTATTCCGGCAGAAACGTTGATATATGCAATAAAAACAGAACTTCTCCCCTTTTCAATATCTTACTCAGAATTTTAACGAGAAACAAATAGTTGATTGAAAATGAAGTATTTAAGGTTATTATCTAATCAGTTATGTGTTTGCATCATTTTTATCGTATATATAATGAATTAATACCCATAGACTGGAAATTCACAAAAACGTGGAAAAACGGCAAAATATTGCCTAATTCGATGATATTTTGTTTAAATCAAATTAAGGAAAAGGGGATGATAAACGTCAAAATATTGGTAAATTCGATGATTCTTCGTACGAAACAAAATGCAAGAAAACTTGCTTAAAATGCAATATTATGCGAAATTCTGAGATTTGAAGGCCAAATCACATATCGTGATACTACATTAAATAGTATCGAAATATTGGTAAAAATGAATATATTTGCGTAATATCAAACTACATGATTAACGTGAAAAAGTTACTATTTTACCATATTTGAGGATTTTACCTTCAAATCATAGAGCGAGGTTTCGTATTATTTAGTTCCAAGAAAAGACATATGACAATGTTGTTTCCAATACAAATGATAAAAATCAATGTGTTTTCATTAGAATTAACTAAAATGTTCCTGATTTTCCGTTTATATTACCGATGGAAGATGTACACGTAAAACCGCTCTAATCCGGCTGAAACGTCGATATATGCAATACAAACCGAACTTTTCCCCTTTTCAATATCTTACTCAGTATTTTAACGAGAAACAAATAGATGATTGCAATGAAGTATTTAAGGTTATTATCTAATCAATTATGTGTTTGCATCATTTTTATCGTATATATATGAATTAATACCCATTGACTGAAAATTCACAAAAACGTGGAAAACGGCAAAATATTGCCTAATTCGATGATATTTTATTTAAATCACATGAAGGAAAAGGGGATGATAAACGTCAAAATACTGGTAAATTCGATGATTTTTCGTACGAAACAAAATGCAAGAAAACTTGCTTAAAATGCAATATTATGCGAAATTCTGAGATTATAAAGGCCAAATCACATATCGTGATACAACATGAAATAGTAATGGAATATTGGTAAAAATGAATATATTTGCGTAATATCAAACTACATGATTAACGTGAAAAAGTCACTCTTTTACCATATTTGAGGATTTTACCTTCAAATCATAGAGCGAGGTTTCGTATTATTTAGATCCAAGAAAAGACATATGACAATGTTGTTTCCAATACAAATGATAAAAATCAATGTGTTTTCATTAGAATTAACTAAAATGTTCCTGATTTTCCGTACATATTACTGATGGAAGATGTACACGAAAATCGCTCTATTCCGGCTGAAACGTTGATATATGCAATAAAAACAGAACTTCTCCCCTTTTCAATATCTTACTCAGAATTTTAACGAGAAACAAATAGTTGATTGAAAATGAAGTATTTAAGGTTATTATCTAATCAATTATGTGTTTGCATCATTTTTATCGTATATATATGAATTAATACCCATGGACTGAAAATTCACAAAAACGTGGAAAACGGCAAAGTATTGCCTAATTCGATGATATTTTATTTAAATCACATGAAGGAAAAGGGGATGATAAACGTCAAAATATTGGTAAATTCGATGATTTATCGTACGAAACAAAATGCAAGAAAACTTGCTTAAAATCCAATATTATGCGAAATTCTGAGATTTGAAGGCCAAATCACATATCGTGATACTACATGAAATAGTATCGAAATATTGGTAAAAATGAATATATTTGCGTAATATCAAACTACATGATTAACGTGAAAAAGTTACTATTTTACCATATTTGAGGATTTTACCTTCAAATCATAGAGCGAGGTTTCGTATTATTTTGTTCCAAGAAAAGACATATGACAATGTTGTTTCCAATACAAATGATAAAAATCAATGTGTTTTCATTAGAATTAACTAAATGTTCCTGATTTTCCGTTTATATTACCGATGGAAGATGTACACGTAAAACCGCTCTAATCCGGCTGAAAAGTCGATATATGCAATACAAACCGAACTTTTCCCCTTTTCAATATCTTACTCAGTATTTTAACGAGAAACAAATAGATGATTGCAATGAAGTATTTAAGGTTATTATCTAATCAATTATGTGTTTGCATCATTTTTATCGTATATATATGAATTAATACCCATTGACTGAAAATTCACAAAAACGTGGAAAACGGCAAAATATTGCCTAATTCGATGATATTTTATTTAAATCACATGAAGGAAAAGGGGATGATAAACGTCAAAATACTGGTAAATTCGATGATTTTTCGTACGAAACAAAATGCAAGAAAACTTGCTTAAAATGCAATATTATGCGAAATTCTGAGATTTGAAGGCCAAATCACATATCGTGATACAACATGAAATAGTAATGGAATATTGGTAAAAATGAATATATTTGCGTAATATCAAACTACATGATTAACGTGAAAAAGTCACTATTTTACCATATTTGAGAATTTTACCTTCAAATCATAGAGCGAGGTTTCGTATTATTTAGATCCAAGGAAAGACATATGACAATGTTGTTTCCAATACAAATGATAAAAATCAATGTGTTTTCATTAGAATTAACTAAAATGTTCCTGATTTTCCGTACATATTACTGATGGAAGATGTACACGAAAATCGCTCTATTCCGGCTGAAACGTTGATATATGCAATAAAAACAGAACTTCTCCCCTTTTCAATATCTTACTCAGAATTTTAACGAGAAACAAATAGTTGATTGAAAATGAAGTATTTAAGGTTATTATCTAATCAATTATGTGTTTGCATCATTTTTATCGTATATATATGAATTAATACCCATGGACTGAAAATTCACAAAAACGTGGAAAACGGCAAAATATTGCCTAATTCGATGATATTTTATTTAAATCACATGAAGGAAAAGGGGGATGATAAACGTCAAAATATTGGTAAATTCGATGATTTTTCGTACGAAACAAAATGCAAGAAAACTTGCTTAAAATCCAATATTATGCGAAATTCTGAGATTTGAAGGCCAAATCACATATCGTGATACTACATGAAATAGTATCGAAATATTGGTAAAAAATAATATATTTGCGTAATATCAAACTACATGATTAACGTGAAAAAGTCACTATTTTACCATATTTGAGGATTTTACCTTTAAATCATAGAGCGAGGTTTCGTATTATTTAGTTCCAAGAAAAGACATATGACAATGTTGTTTCCAATACAAATGATAAAAATCAATGTGTTTTCATTAGAATTAACTAAAATGTTCCTGATTTTCCGTTTATATTACCGATGGAAGATGTACACGTAAAACCGCTCTATTCCGGCTGAAACGTCGATATATGCAATAAAAACAGAACTTCTCCCCTTTTCAATATCTTACTCAGAATTTTAACGAGAAACAAATAGTTGATTGAAAATGAAGTATTTAAGGTTATTATCTAATCAATTATGTGTTTGCATCATTTTTATCGTATATATATGAATTAATACCCATGGACTGAAAATTCACAAAAACGTGGAAAACGGCAAAATATTGCCTAATTCGATGATATTTTATTTAAATCACATGAAGGAAAAGGGGATGATAAACGTCAAAATATTGGTAAATTCGATGATTTTTCGTACGAAACAAAATGCAAGAAAACTTGCTTAAAATGCAATATTATGCGAAATTCTGAGATTTGAAGGCCAAATCACATATCGTGATACTACATGAAATAGTATCGAAATATTGGTAAAAATGAATATATTTGCGTAATATATGATTAACTACATGATTAACGTGAAAAAGTCACTATTTTACCATATTTGAGGATTTTACCTTCAAATCATAGAGCGAGGTTTCGTATTATTTAGATCCAAGAAAAGACATATGACAATGTTGTTTCCAATACAAATGATAAAAATCAATGTGTTTTCATTAGAATTAACTAAAATGTTCCTGATTTTCCGTACATATTACTGATGGAAGATGTACACGAAAATCGCTCTATTCCGGCTGAAACGTTGATATATGCAATAAAAACAGAACTTCTCCCCTTTTCAATATCTTACTCAGAATTTTAACGAGAAACAAATAGTTGATTGAAAATGAAGTATTTAAGGTTATTATCTAATCAGTTATGTGTTTGCATCATTTTTATCGTATATATAATGAATTAATACCCATAGACTGGAAATTCACAAAAACGTGGAAAAACGGCAAAATATTGCCTAATTCGATGATATTTTGTTTAAATCAAATTAAGGAAAAGGGGATGATAAACGTCAAAATATTGGTAAATTCGATGATTCTTCGTACGAAACAAAATGCAAGAAAACTTGCTTAAAATGCAATATTATGCGAAATTCTGAGATTTGAAGGCCAAATCACATATCGTGATACTACATTAAATAGTATCGAAATATTGGTAAAAATGAATATATTTGCGTAATATCAAACTACATGATTAACGTGAAAAAGTTACTATTTTACCATATTTGAGGATTTTACCTTCAAATCATAGAACGAGGTTTCGTATTATTTAGTTCCAAGAAAAGACATATGACAATGTTGTTTCCAATACAAATGATAAAAATCAATGTGTTTTCATTAGAATTAACTAAAATGTTCCTGATTTTCCGTTTATATTACCGATGGAAGATGTACACGTAAAACCGCTCTATTCCGGCTGAAACGTCGATATATGCAATAAAAACAGAACTTCTCCCCTTTTCAATATCATACTCAGTATTATAACGAGAAAAAAATAGTTGAATGAAAATGAAGTATTTAAGGTTATTATCTAATCAATTATGTGTTTGCATCATTTTTATCGTATATATATGAATTAATACCCATGGACTGAAAATTCACAAAAACGTGGAAAACGGCAAAATATTGCCTAATTCGATGATATTTTATTTAAATCACATGAAGGAAAAGGGGATGATAAACGTCAAAATATTGGTAAATTCGATGATTTTTCGTACGAAACAAAATGCAAGAAAACTTGCTTAAAATGCAATATTATGCGAAATTCTGAGATTTGAAGGCCAAATCACATATCGTGATACAACATGAAATAGTAATGGAATATTGGTAAAAATGAATATATTTGCGTAATATCAAACTACATGATTAACGTGAAAAAGTCACTCTTTTACCATATTTGAGGATTTTACCTTCAAATCATAGAGCGAGGTTTCGTATTATTTAGATCCAAGAAAAGACATATGACAATGTTGTTTCCAATACAAATGATAAAAATCAATGTGTTTTCATTAGAATTAACTAAAATGTTCCTGATTTTCCGTACATATTACTGATGGAAGATGTACACGAAAATCGCTCTATTCCGGCTGAAACGTTGATATATGCAATAAAAACAGAACTTCTTCCCTTTTCAATATCTTACTCAGAATTTTAACGAGAAACAAATAGTTGATTGAAATGAAGTATTTAAGGTTATTATCTAATCAATTATGTGTTTGCATCATTTTTATCGTATATATATGAATTAATACCCATGGACTGAAAATTCCCAAAATGTGGAAAACGGCAAAATATTGCCTAATTCGATGATATTTTATTTAAATCACATGAAGGAAAAGGGGATGATAAACGTCAAAATATTGGTAAATTCGATGATTTATCGTACGAAACAAAATGCAAGAAAACTTGCTTAAAATCCAATATTATGCGAAATTCTGAGATTTGAAGGCCAAATCACATATCGTGATACTACATGAAATAGTATCGAAATATTGGTAAAAAATAATATATTTGCGTAATATCAAACTACATGATTAACGTGAAAAAGTCACTATTTTACCATATTTGAGGATTTTACCTTTAAATCATAGAGCGAGGTTTCGTATTATTTAGTTCCAAGAAAAGACATATGACAATGTTGTTTCCAATACAAATGATAAAAATCAATGTGTTTTCATTAGAATTAACTAAAATGTTCCTGATTTTCCGTTTATATTACCGATGGAAGATGTACACGTAAAACCGCTCTATTCCGGCTGAAACGTCGATATATGCAATAAAAACAGAACTTCTCCCCTTTTCAATATCATACTCAGTATTTTAACGAGAAACAAATAGTTGATTGAAAATGAAGTATTTAAGGTTATTATCTAATCAATTATGTGTTTGCATCATTTTTATCGTATATATATGAATTAATACCCATGGACTGAAAATTCACAAAAACGTGGAAAACGGCAAAATATTGCCTAATTCGATGATATTTTGTTTAAATCAAATAAAGGAAAAGGGGATGATAAACGTCAAAATATTGGTAAATTCGATGATTTTTCGTACGAAACAAAATGCAAGAAAACTTGCTTAAATGCAATATTATGCGAAATTCTGAGATTTGAAGGCCAAATCACATATCGTGATACTACATGAAATAGTATCGAAATATTGGTAAAAATGAATATATTTGCGTAATATCAAACTACATGATTAACGTGAAAAAGTTACTATTTTACCATATTTGAGGATTTTACCTTCAAATCATAGAGCGAGGTTTCGTATTATTTAGTTCCAAGAAAAGACATATGACAATGTTGTTTCCAATACAAATGATAAAAATCAATGTGTTTTCATTAGAATTAACTAAAATGTTCCTGATTTTCCGTTTATATTACCGATGGAAGATGTACACGTAAAACCGCTCTATTCCGGCTGAAACGTCGATATATGCAATAAAAACAGAACTTCTCCCCTTTTCAATATCATACTCAGTATTTTAACGAGAAAAAAATAGTTGATTGAAAATGAAGTATTTAAGGTTATTATCTAATCAATTATGTGTTTGCATCATTTTTATCGTATATATATGAATTAATACCCATGGACTGAAAATTCACAAAAACGTGGAAAACGGCAAAATATTGAATAATTCGATGATATTTTGTTTAAATCACATGAAGGAAAATGGGATGATAAACGTCAAAATATTGCTATATTCGATGATTTTTCGTACGAAACAAAATGCAAGAAAACTTGCTTAAATGCAATATTATGCGATATTCTGAGATTTGAAGGCCAAATCACATATCTTGATACAACATGAAATAGTAATGGAATATTGGTAAAAATGAATATATTTGCGTAATATCAAACTACATGATTAACGTGAAAAAGTCACTATTTTACCATATTTGAGGATTTTACCTTCAAATCATAGAGCGAGGTTTCGTATTATTTAGTTCCAAGAAAAGACATATGACAATGTTGTTTCCAATACAAATGATAAAAATCAATGTGTTTTCATTAGAATTAACTAAATGTTCCTGATTTTCCGTTTATATTACCGATGGAAGATGTACACGTAAAACCGCTCTAATCCGGCTGAAACGTCGATATATGCAATACAAACCGAACTTTTCCCCTTTTCAATATCTTACTCAGTATTTTAACGAGAAACAAATAGATGATTGCAATGAAGTATTTAAGGTTATTATCTAATCAATTATGTGTTTGCATCATTTTTATCGTATATATATGAATTAATACCCATTGACTGAAAATTCACAAAAACGTGGAAAACGGCAAAATATTGCCTAATTCGATGATATTTTATTTAAATCACATGAAGGAAAAGGGGATGATAAACGTCAAAATACTGGTAAATTCGATGATTTTTCGTACGAAACAAAATGCAAGAAAACTTGCTTAAAATGCAATATTATGCGAAATTCTGAGATTATAAAGGCCAAATCACATATCGTGATACAACATGAAATAGTAATGGAATATTGGTAAAAATGAATATATTTGCGTAATATCAAACTACATGATTAACGTGAAAAAGTCACTCTTTTACCATATTTGAGGATTTTACCTTCAAATCATAGAGCGAGGTTTCGTATTATTTAGATCCAAGAAAAGACATATGACAATGTTGTTTCCAATACAAATGATAAAAATCAATGTGTTTTCATTAGAATTAACTAAAATGTTCCTGATTTTCCGTACATATTACTGATGGAAGATGTACACGAAAATCGCTCTATTCCGGCTGAAACGTTGATATATGCAATAAAAACAGAACTTCTCCCCTTTTCAATATCTTACTCAGAATTTTAACGAGAAACAAATAGTTGATTGAAAATGAAGTATTTAAGGTTATTATCTAATCAATTATGTGTTTGCATCATTTTTATCGTATATATATGAATTAATACCCATGGACTGAAAATTCACAAAAACGTGGAAAACGGCAAAGTATTGCCTAATTCGATGATATTTTATTTAAATCACATGAAGGAAAAGGGGATGATAAACGTCAAAATATTGGTAAATTCGATGATTTATCGTACGAAACAAAATGCAAGAAAACTTGCTTAAAATCCAATATTATGCGAAATTCTGAGATTTGAAGGCCAAATCACATATCGTGATACTACATGAAATAGTATCGAAATATTGGTAAAAATGAATATATTTGCGTAATATCAAACTACATGATTAACGTGAAAAAGTTACTATTTTACCATATTTGAGGATTTTACCTTCAAATCATAGAGCGAGGTTTCGTATTATTTAGTTCCAAGAAAAGACATATGACAATGTTGTTTCCAATACAAATGATAAAAATCAATGTGTTTTCATTAGAATTAACTAAATGTTCCTGATTTTCCGTTTATATTACCGATGGAAGATGTACACGTAAAACCGCTCTAATCCGGCTGAAAAGTCGATATATGCAATACAAACCGAACTTTTCCCCTTTTCAATATCTTACTCAGTATTTTAACGAGAAACAAATAGATGATTGCAATGAAGTATTTAAGGTTATTATCTAATCAATTATGTGTTTGCATCATTTTTATCGTATATATATGAATTAATACCCATTGACTGAAAATTCACAAAAACGTGGAAAACGGCAAAATATTGCCTAATTCGATGATATTTTATTTAAATCACATGAAGGAAAAGGGGATGATAAACGTCAAAATACTGGTAAATTCGATGATTTTTCGTACGAAACAAAATGCAAGAAAACTTGCTTAAAATGCAATATTATGCGAAATTCTGAGATTTGAAGGCCAAATCACATATCGTGATACAACATGAAATAGTAATGGAATATTGGTAAAAATGAATATATTTGCGTAATATCAAACTACATGATTAACGTGAAAAAGTCACTATTTTACCATATTTGAGAATTTTACCTTCAAATCATAGAGCGAGGTTTCGTATTATTTAGATCCAAGGAAAGACATATGACAATGTTGTTTCCAATACAAATGATAAAAATCAATGTGTTTTCATTAGAATTAACTAAAATGTTCCTGATTTTCCGTACATATTACTGATGGAAGATGTACACGAAAATCGCTCTATTCCGGCTGAAACGTTGATATATGCAATAAAAACAGAACTTCTCCCCTTTTCAATATCTTACTCAGAATTTTAACGAGAAACAAATAGTTGATTGAAAATGAAGTATTTAAGGTTATTATCTAATCAATTATGTGTTTGCATCATTTTTATCGTATATATATGAATTAATACCCATGGACTGAAAATTCACAAAAACGTGGAAAACGGCAAAATATTGCCTAATTCGATGATATTTTATTTAAATCACATGAAGGAAAAGGGGATGATAAACGTCAAAATATTGGTAAATTCGATGATTTTTCGTACGAAACAAAATGCAAGAAAACTTGCTTAAAATGCAATATTATGCGAAATTCTGAGATTTGAAGGCCAAATCACATATCGTGATACTACATGAAATAGTATCGAAATATTGGTAAAAATGAATATATTTGCGTAATATATGATTAACTACATGATTAACGTGAAAAAGTCACTATTTTACCATATTTGAGGATTTTACCTTCAAATCATAGAGCGAGGTTTCGTATTATTTAGATCCAAGAAAAGACATATGACAATGTTGTTTCCAATACAAATGATAAAAATCAATGTGTTTTCATTAGAATTAACTAAAATGTTCCTGATTTTCCGTACATATTACTGATGGAAGATGTACACGAAAATCGCTCTATTCCGGCAGAAACGTTGATATATGCAATAAAAACAGAACTTCTCCCCTTTTCAATATCTTACTCAGAATTTTAACGAGAAACAAATAGTTGATTGAAAATGAAGTATTTAAGGTTATTATCTAATCAGTTATGTGTTTGCATCATTTTTATCGTATATATAATGAATTAATACCCATAGACTGGAAATTCACAAAAACGTGGAAAAACGGCAAAATATTGCCTAATTCGATGATATTTTGTTTAAATCAAATTAAGGAAAAGGGGATGATAAACGTCAAAATATTGGTAAATTCGATGATTCTTCGTACGAAACAAAATGCAAGAAAACTTGCTTAAAATGCAATATTATGCGAAATTCTGAGATTTGAAGGCCAAATCACATATCGTGATACTACATTAAATAGTATCGAAATATTGGTAAAAATGAATATATTTGCGTAATATCAAACTACATGATTAACGTGAAAAAGTTACTATTTTACCATATTTGAGGATTTTACCTTCAAATCATAGAGCGAGGTTTCGTATTATTTAGTTCCAAGAAAAGACATATGACAATGTTGTTTCCAATACAAATGATAAAAATCAATGTGTTTTCATTAGAATTAACTAAAATGTTCCTGATTTTCCGTTTATATTACCGATGGAAGATGTACACGTAAAACCGCTCTAATCCGGCTGAAACGTCGATATATGCAATACAAACCGAACTTTTCCCCTTTTCAATATCTTACTCAGTATTTTAACGAGAAACAAATAGATGATTGCAATGAAGTATTTAAGGTTATTATCTAATCAATTATGTGTTTGCATCATTTTTATCGTATATATATGAATTAATACCCATTGACTGAAAATTCACAAAAACGTGGAAAACGGCAAAATATTGCCTAATTCGATGATATTTTATTTAAATCACATGAAGGAAAAGGGGATGATAAACGTCAAAATACTGGTAAATTCGATGATTTTTCGTACGAAACAAAATGCAAGAAAACTTGCTTAAAATGCAATATTATGCGAAATTCTGAGATTATAAAGGCCAAATCACATATCGTGATACAACATGAAATAGTAATGGAATATTGGTAAAAATGAATATATTTGCGTAATATCAAACTACATGATTAACGTGAAAAAGTCACTCTTTTACCATATTTGAGGATTTTACCTTCAAATCATAGAGCGAGGTTTCGTATTATTTAGATCCAAGAAAAGACATATGACAATGTTGTTTCCAATACAAATGATAAAAATCAATGTGTTTTCATTAGAATTAACTAAAATGTTCCTGATTTTCCGTACATATTACTGATGGAAGATGTACACGAAAATCGCTCTATTCCGGCTGAAACGTTGATATATGCAATAAAAACAGAACTTCTCCCCTTTTCAATATCTTACTCAGAATTTTAACGAGAAACAAATAGTTGATTGAAAATGAAGTATTTAAGGTTATTATCTAATCAATTATGTGTTTGCATCATTTTTATCGTATATATATGAATTAATACCCATGGACTGAAAATTCACAAAAACGTGGAAAACGGCAAAGTATTGCCTAATTCGATGATATTTTATTTAAATCACATGAAGGAAAAGGGGATGATAAACGTCAAAATATTGGTAAATTCGATGATTTATCGTACGAAACAAAATGCAAGAAAACTTGCTTAAAATCCAATATTATGCGAAATTCTGAGATTTGAAGGCCAAATCACATATCGTGATACTACATGAAATAGTATCGAAATATTGGTAAAAATGAATATATTTGCGTAATATCAAACTACATGATTAACGTGAAAAAGTTACTATTTTACCATATTTGAGGATTTTACCTTCAAATCATAGAGCGAGGTTTCGTATTATTTTGTTCCAAGAAAAGACATATGACAATGTTGTTTCCAATACAAATGATAAAAATCAATGTGTTTTCATTAGAATTAACTAAATGTTCCTGATTTTCCGTTTATATTACCGATGGAAGATGTACACGTAAAACCGCTCTAATCCGGCTGAAAAGTCGATATATGCAATACAAACCGAACTTTTCCCCTTTTCAATATCTTACTCAGTATTTTAACGAGAAACAAATAGATGATTGCAATGAAGTATTTAAGGTTATTATCTAATCAATTATGTGTTTGCATCATTTTTATCGTATATATATGAATTAATACCCATTGACTGAAAATTCACAAAAACGTGGAAAACGGCAAAATATTGCCTAATTCGATGATATTTTATTTAAATCACATGAAGGAAAAGGGGATGATAAACGTCAAAATACTGGTAAATTCGATGATTTTTCGTACGAAACAAAATGCAAGAAAACTTGCTTAAAATGCAATATTATGCGAAATTCTGAGATTTGAAGGCCAAATCACATATCGTGATACAACATGAAATAGTAATGGAATATTGGTAAAAATGAATATATTTGCGTAATATCAAACTACATGATTAACGTGAAAAAGTCACTATTTTACCATATTTGAGAATTTTACCTTCAAATCATAGAGCGAGGTTTCGTATTATTTAGATCCAAGGAAAGACATATGACAATGTTGTTTCCAATACAAATGATAAAAATCAATGTGTTTTCATTAGAATTAACTAAAATGTTCCTGATTTTCCGTACATATTACTGATGGAAGATGTACACGAAAATCGCTCTATTCCGGCTGAAACGTTGATATATGCAATAAAAACAGAACTTCTCCCCTTTTCAATATCTTACTCAGAATTTTAACGAGAAACAAATAGTTGATTGAAAATGAAGTATTTAAGGTTATTATCTAATCAATTATGTGTTTGCATCATTTTTATCGTATATATATGAATTAATACCCATGGACTGAAAATTCACAAAAACGTGGAAAACGGCAAAATATTGCCTAATTCGATGATATTTTATTTAAATCACATGAAGGAAAAGGGGGATGATAAACGTCAAAATATTGGTAAATTCGATGATTTTTCGTACGAAACAAAATGCAAGAAAACTTGCTTAAAATCCAATATTATGCGAAATTCTGAGATTTGAAGGCCAAATCACATATCGTGATACTACATGAAATAGTATCGAAATATTGGTAAAAAATAATATATTTGCGTAATATCAAACTACATGATTAACGTGAAAAAGTCACTATTTTACCATATTTGAGGATTTTACCTTTAAATCATAGAGCGAGGTTTCGTATTATTTAGTTCCAAGAAAAGACATATGACAATGTTGTTTCCAATACAAATGATAAAAATCAATGTGTTTTCATTAGAATTAACTAAAATGTTCCTGATTTTCCGTTTATATTACCGATGGAAGATGTACACGTAAAACCGCTCTATTCCGGCTGAAACGTCGATATATGCAATAAAAACAGAACTTCTCCCCTTTTCAATATCTTACTCAGAATTTTAACGAGAAACAAATAGTTGATTGAAAATGAAGTATTTAAGGTTATTATCTAATCAATTATGTGTTTGCATCATTTTTATCGTATATATATGAATTAATACCCATGGACTGAAAATTCACAAAAACGTGGAAAACGGCAAAATATTGCCTAATTCGATGATATTTTATTTAAATCACATGAAGGAAAAGGGGATGATAAACGTCAAAATATTGGTAAATTCGATGATTTTTCGTACGAAACAAAATGCAAGAAAACTTGCTTAAAATGCAATATTATGCGAAATTCTGAGATTTGAAGGCCAAATCACATATCGTGATACTACATGAAATAGTATCGAAATATTGGTAAAAATGAATATATTTGCGTAATATATGATTAACTACATGATTAACGTGAAAAAGTCACTATTTTACCATATTTGAGGATTTTACCTTCAAATCATAGAGCGAGGTTTCGTATTATTTAGATCCAAGAAAAGACATATGACAATGTTGTTTCCAATACAAATGATAAAAATCAATGTGTTTTCATTAGAATTAACTAAAATGTTCCTGATTTTCCGTACATATTACTGATGGAAGATGTACACGAAAATCGCTCTATTCCGGCTGAAACGTTGATATATGCAATAAAAACAGAACTTCTCCCCTTTTCAATATCTTACTCAGAATTTTAACGAGAAACAAATAGTTGATTGAAAATGAAGTATTTAAGGTTATTATCTAATCAGTTATGTGTTTGCATCATTTTTATCGTATATATAATGAATTAATACCCATAGACTGGAAATTCACAAAAACGTGGAAAAACGGCAAAATATTGCCTAATTCGATGATATTTTGTTTAAATCAAATTAAGGAAAAGGGGATGATAAACGTCAAAATATTGGTAAATTCGATGATTCTTCGTACGAAACAAAATGCAAGAAAACTTGCTTAAAATGCAATATTATGCGAAATTCTGAGATTTGAAGGCCAAATCACATATCGTGATACTACATTAAATAGTATCGAAATATTGGTAAAAATGAATATATTTGCGTAATATCAAACTACATGATTAACGTGAAAAAGTTACTATTTTACCATATTTGAGGATTTTACCTTCAAATCATAGAACGAGGTTTCGTATTATTTAGTTCCAAGAAAAGACATATGACAATGTTGTTTCCAATACAAATGATAAAAATCAATGTGTTTTCATTAGAATTAACTAAAATGTTCCTGATTTTCCGTTTATATTACCGATGGAAGATGTACACGTAAAACCGCTCTATTCCGGCTGAAACGTCGATATATGCAATAAAAACAGAACTTCTCCCCTTTTCAATATCATACTCAGTATTTTAACGAGAAAAAAATAGTTGAATGAAAATGAAGTATTTAAGGTTATTATCTAATCAATTATGTGTTTGCATCATTTTTATCGTATATATATGAATTAATACCCATGGACTGAAAATTCACAAAAACGTGGAAAACGGCAAAATATTGCCTAATTCGATGATATTTTGTTTAAATCACATGAAGGAAAATGGGATGATAAACGTCAAAATATTGCTATATTCGATGATTTTTCGTACGAAACAAAATGCAAGAAAACTTGCTTAAATGCAATATTATGCGATATTCTGAGATTTGAAGGCCAAATCACATATCTTGATACAACATGAAATAGTAATGGAATATTGGTAAAAATGAATATATTTGCGTAATATCAAACTACATGATTAACGTGAAAAAGTCACTATTTTACCATTTTTGAGGATTTTACCTTCAAATCATAGAGCGAGGTTTCGTATTATTTAGTTCCAAGAAAAGACATATGACAATGTTGTTTCCAATACAAATGATAAAAATCAATGTGTTTTCATTAGAATTAACTAAATGTTCCTGATTTTCCGTTTATATTACCGATGGAAGATGTACACGTAAAACCGCTCTAATCCGGCTGAAACGTCGATATATGCAATACAAACCGAACTTTTCCCCTTTTCAATATCTTACTCAGTATTTTAACGAGAAACAAATAGATGATTGCAATGAAGTATTTAAGGTTATTATCTAATCAATTATGTGTTTGCATCATTTTTATCGTATATATATGAATTAATACCCATTGACTGAAAATTCACAAAAACGTGGAAAACGGCAAAATATTGCCTAATTCGATGATATTTTATTTAAATCACATGAAGGAAGAGGGGATGATAAACGTCAAAATACTGGTAAATTCGATGATTTTTCGTACGAAACAAAATGCAAGAAAACTTGCTTAAAATGCAATATTATGCGAAATTCTGAGATTATAAAGGCCAAATCACATATCGTGATACAACATGAAATAGTAATGGAATATTGGTAAAAATGAATATATTTGCGTAATATCAAACTACATGATTAACGTGAAAAAGTCACTCTTTTACCATATTTGAGGATTTTACCTTCAAATCATAGAGCGAGGTTTCGTATTATTTAGATCCAAGAAAAGACATATGACAATGTTGTTTCCAATACAAATGATAAAAATCAATGTGTTTTCATTAGAATTAACTAAAATGTTCCTGATTTTCCGTACATATTACTGATGGAAGATGTACACGAAAATCGCTCTATTCCGGCTGAAACGTTGATATATGCAATAAAAACAGAACTTCTCCCCTTTTCAATATCTTACTCAGAATTTTAACGAGAAACAAATAGTTGATTGAAAATGAAGTATTTAAGGTTATTATCTAATCAATTATGTGTTTGCATCATTTTTATCGTATATATATGAATTAATACCCATGGACTGAAAATTCACAAAAACGTGGAAAACGGCAAAGTATTGCCTAATTCGATGATATTTTATTTAAATCACATGAAGGAAAAGGGGATGATAAACGTCAAAATATTGGTAAATTCGATGATTTATCGTACGAAACAAAATGCAAGAAAACTTGCTTAAAATCCAATATTATGCGAAATTCTGAGATTTGAAGGCCAAATCACATATCGTGATACTACATGAAATAGTATCGAAATATTGGTAAAAATGAATATATTTGCGTAATATCAAACTACATGATTAACGTGAAAAAAGTTACTATTTTACCATATTTGAGGATTTTACCTTCAAATCATAGAGCGAGGTTTCGTATTATTTAGTTCCAAGAAAAGACATATGACAATGTTGTTTCCAATACAAATGATAAAAATCAATGTGTTTTCATTAGAATTAACTAAATGTTCCTGATTTTCCGTTTATATTACCGATGGAAGATGTACACGTAAACCGCTCTAATCCGGCTGAAACGTCGATATATGCAATACAAACCGAACTTTTCCCCTTTTCAATATCTTACTCAGTATTTTAACGAGAAACAAATAGATGATTGCAATGAAGTATTTAAGGTTATTATCTAATCAATTATGTGTTTGCATCATTTTTATCGTATATATATGAATTAATACCCATTGACTGAAAATTCACAAAAACGTGGAAAACGGCAAAATATTGCCTAATTCGATGATATTTTATTTAAATCACATGAAGGAAAAGGGGATGATAAACGTCAAAATACTGGTAAATTCGATGATTTTTCGTACGAAACAAAATGCAAGAAAACTTGCTTAAAATGCAATATTATGCGAAATTCTGAGATTTGAAGGCCAAATCACATATCGTGATACAACATGAAATAGTAATGGAATATTGGTAAAAATGAATATATTTGCGTAATATCAAACTACATGATTAACGTGAAAAAGTCACTATTTTACCATATTTGAGAATTTTACCTTCAAATCATAGAGCGAGGTTTCGTATTATTTAGATCCAAGGAAAGACATATGACAATGTTGTTTCCAATACAAATGATAAAAATCAATGTGTTTTCATTAGAATTAACTAAAATGTTCCTGATTTTCCGTACATATTACTGATGGAAGATGTACACGAAAATCGCTCTATTCCGGCTGAAACGTGATATATGCAATAAAAACAGAACTTCTCCCCTTTTCAATATCTTACTCAGAATTTTAACGAGAAACAAATAGTTGATTGAAAATGAAGTATTTAAGGTTATTATCTAATCAATTATGTGTTTGCATCATTTTTATCGTATATATATGAATTAATACCCATGGACTGAAAATTCACAAAAACGTGGAAAACGGCAAAATATTGCCTAATTCGATGATATTTTATTTAAATCACATGAAGGAAAAGGGGATGATAAACGTCAAAATATTGGTAAATTCGATGATTTTTCGTACGAAACAAAATGCAAGAAAACTTGCTTAAAATGCAATATTATGCGAAATTCTGAGATTTGAAGGCCAAATCACATATCGTGATACTACATGAAATAGTATCGAAATATTGGTAAAAATGAATATATTTGCGTAATATCAAACTACATGATTAACGTGAAAAAGTCACTATTTTACCATATTTGAGGATTTTACCTTAAATCATAGAGCGAGGTTTCGTATTATTTAGTTCCAAGAAAAGACATATGACAATGTTGTTTCCAATACAAATGATAAAAATCAATGTGTTTTCATTAGAATTAACTAAAATGTTCCTGATTTTCCGTTTATATTACCGATGGAAGATGTACACGTAAAACCGCTCTATTCCGGCTGAAACGTCGATATATGCAATAAAAACAGAACTTCTCCCCTTTTCAATATCTTACTCAGAATTTTAACGAGAAACAAATAGTTGATTGAAAATGAAGTATTTAAGGTTATTATCTAATCAATTATGTGTTTGCATCATTTTTATCGTATATATATGAATTAATACCCATGGACTGAAAATTCACAAAAACGTGGAAAACGGCAAAATATTGCCTAATTCGATGATATTTTATTTAAATCACATGAAGGAAAAGGGGATGATAAACGTCAAAATATTGGTAAATTCGATGATTTTTCGTACGAAACAAAATGCAAGAAAACTTGCTTAAAATGCAATATTATGCGAAATTCTGAGATTTGAAGGCCAAATCACATATCGTGATACTACATGAAATAGTATCGAAATATTGGTAAAAATGATATATTTGCGTAATATATCAAACTACATGATTAACGTGAAAAAGTCACTATTTTACCATATTTGAGGATTTTACCTTCAAATCATAGAGCGAGGTTTCGTATTATTTAGATCCAAGAAAAGACATATGACAATGTTGTTTCCAATACAAATGATAAAAATCAATGTGTTTTCATTAGAATTAACTAAAATGTTCCTGATTTTCCGTACATATTACTGATGGAAGATGTACACGAAAATCGCTCTATTCCGGCTGAAACGTTGATATATGCAATAAAAACAGAACTTCTCCCCTTTTCAATATCTTACTCAGAATTTTAACGAGAAACAAATAGTTGATTGAAAATGAAGTATTTAAGGTTATTATCTAATCAATTATGTGTTTGCATCATTTTTATCGTATATAATGAATTAATACCCATAGACTGAAAATTCACAAAAACGTGGAAAAACGGCAAAATATTGCCTAATTCGATGATATTTTGTTTAAATCAAATAAGGAAAAGGGGATGATAAACGTCAAAATATTGGTAAATTCGATGATTTTCGTACGAAACAAAATGCAAGAAAACTTGCTTAAATGCAATATTATGCGAAATTCTGAGATTTGAAGGCCAAATCACATATCGTGATACTACATGAAATAGTATCGAAATATTGGTAAAAATGAATATATTTGCGTAATATCAAACTACATGATTAACGTGAAAAAGTTACTATTTTACCATATTTGAGGATTTTACCTTCAAATCATAGAGCGAGGTTTCGTATTATTTAGTTCCAAGAAAAGACATATGACAATGTTGTTTCCAATACAAATGATAAAAATCAATGTGTTTTCATTAGAATTAACTAAAATGTTCCTGATTTTCCGTTTATATTACCGATGGAAGATGTACACGTAAAACCGCTCTATTCCGGCTGAAACGTCGATATATGCAATAAAAACAGAACTTCTCCCCTTTTCAATATCATACTCAGTATTTTAACGAGAAAAAAAATAGTTGATTGAAAATGAAGTATTTAAGGTTATTATCTAATCAATTATGTGTTTGCATCATTTTTATCGTATATATATGAATTAATACCCATGACTGAAAATTCACAAAAACGTGGAAAACGGCAAAATATTGCCTAATTCGATGATATTTTATTTAAATCACATGAAGGAAAAGGGGATGATAAACGTCAAAATATTGGTAAATTCGATGATTTTTCGTACGAAACAAAATGCAAGAAAACTTGCTTAAAATGCAATATTATGCGAAATTCTGAGATTTGAAGGCCAAATCACATATCGTGATACAACATGAAATAGTATGGAATATTGGTAAAAATGAATATATTTGCGTAATATCAAACTACATGATTAACGTGAAAAAGTCACTCTTTTACCATATTTGAGGATTTTACCTTCAAATCATAGAGCGAGGTTTCGTATTATTTAGATCCAAGAAAAGACATATGACAATGTTGTTTCCAATACAAATGATAAAAATCAATGTGTTTTCATTAGAATTAACTAAAATGTTCCTGATTTTCCGTACATATTACTGATGGAAGATGTACACGAAAATCGCTCTATTCCGGCTGAAACGTTGATATATGCAATAAAACAGAACTTCTCCCTTTTCAATATCTTACTCAGAATTTTAACGAGAAACAAATAGTTGATTGAAAATGAAGTATTTAAGGTTATTATCTAATCAATTATGTGTTTGCATCATTTTTATCGTATATATATGAATTAATACCCATGGACTGAAAATTCCAAAAACGTGGAAAACGGCAAAATATTGCCTAATTCGATGATATTTTATTTAAATCACATGAAGGAAAAGGGGATGATAAACGTCAAAATATTGGTAAATTCGATGATTTATCGTACGAAACAAAATGCAAGAAAACTTGCTTAAAATCCAATATTATGCGAAATTCTGAGATTTGAAGGCCAAATCACATATCGTGATACTACATGAAATAGTATCGAAATATTGGTAAAAAATAATATATTTGCGTAATATCAAACTACATGATTAACGTGAAAAAGTCACTATTTTACCATATTTGAGGATTTTACCTTTAAATCATAGAGCGAGGTTTCGTATTATTTAGTTCCAAGAAAAGACATATGACAATGTTGTTTCCAATACAAATGATAAAAATCAATGTGTTTTCATTAGAATTAACTAAAATGTTCCTGATTTTCCGTTTATATTACCGATGGAAGATGTACACGTAAAACCGCTCTATTCCGGCTGAACGTCGATATATGCAATAAAAA
>NW_027189141.1:1274477-1294010 GCF_040958095.1 Procambarus clarkii
GGTGGTGGTGCCAGGGTGGCAGTGTGGTGGGTGGTGCCAGGGGTGGCAGTGTGGTGGTGGTGCCAGGGGTGGCAGTGTGGTGTGGTGGTGCCAGGGGTGGCAGTGTGGTGGTGGTGGTGCCAGGGGTGGCAGTGTGGTGGTGGTGGTGGTGCCAGGGGTGGCAGTGTGGTGGTGGTGGTGCCAGGGGTGGCAGTGTGGTGGTGGTGCCAGGGGTGGCAGTGTGGTGGTGGTGGTGCCAGGGGGGCAGTGTGGTGGTGGTGGTGCCAGGGGTGGCAGTGTGGTGGTGGTGGTGCCAGGGGTGGCAGTGTGGTGGTGGTGGTGCCAGGGGTGGCAGTGTGGTGGTGGTGGTGCCAGGGGTGGCAGTGTGTGGTGGTGGTGGTGCCAGGGGTGGCAGTGTGGTGGTGGTGCCAGGGGTGGTGCCAGGGGTGGCAGTGTGGTGGTGGTGCCAGGGGTGGCAGTGTGGTGTGTGGTGCCAGGGGTGGCAGTGTGGTGGGTGGTGGTGCCAGGGGTGGCAGTGTGGTGGTGGTGGTGGTGCCAGGGGTGGCAGTGTGGTGGTGGTGCCAGGGGTGGCAGTGTGGTGGTGGTGCCAGGGGTGGCAGTGTGGTGGTGGTGCCAGGGGTGGCAGTGTGGTGGTGGTGCCAGGGGTGGTAGTGTGGTGGTGGTGCCAGGGGTGGCAGTGGTGGTGTTGGTGGTGCCAGGGTGTCAGATGTGTGGGGTGACAGGGTGGCATGTGCGTGTGGTGGTGTCAGGGGTGAGCAGTGTGGTGGTGTGGTGCCAGGGGTGGCAGTGTGGTGTGGTGGTGGTGCCAGGGGGGGGCAGTGTGTGGTGGGTGGTGCCCAGGGAGTGGCAGTGGTGGTGGTGGTGCCAGGGGTGGCAGTGTGTTGGTGGTGTGCCAGGGGTGGCAGGTGTGGTGGTGGTGTGCCAGGGGTGGCAGTGTGGTGGTGGTGCAAGGGGTGGCAGTGTGGTGGTGGTGGCCAGGGGTGGCAGTGTGGTGGTGGTGGTGCGTTGCAGGGGTGGCAGTGTGGTGGTGGTTGGATAACCAATGGGGTTGAAGTGTGGTGGTGGTTCACAGGGGTGTGCGTTGTAGGTGGTGGTGGCCAGGGGTGGCAGTTGTGGTGGTGGTGTGCAGGTGGTGGCAGTGGTGGTGGTGGTGCCAAGGGGTGGCAGTGTGGGTGGTGGTGGTGACAGAGGGATGGCATGTGGTGGTGGTGTTGCCAAGGATGGCAGTATGGTGGTGGTGTGCCAGGGGTGGCAGTGGGGTGGTGGTGGTGCCAGGGGTGGCAGTGTGGTGGTGGTGTCAGGGGATGGGCCAGTGTGGTGGTGGTGCAAGGGGTGGCAGTGTGGGTGGTGGTGGTGGCCAGGGTAGGCAGTGGTGGTGGTGGTGGTGCCAGGGGATGGCAAGTGTGGTGGTGGTGGTGCCAGGGGTGGCATGTGGTGGTGGGTGGTGCCAGGGGGATGGCAGTGTGGTGGTGGTGCCAGGGGTAGGCAGTGTGGTGGTGGTGGTGCCAGGGGAGGCCGTGTAGGTGGTGGTGCCAGGGGTGGCAGTGTGGTGGTTGTAGGTGCCAGGGGTGGCAGTGTGGTGGTGGTGGTGCCAGGGTGGCAGTGTGGTGGTGGTGGTGCCAGGGGTGGCAGTGGTGGTGGTGGTGCCAGGGGTGGCAGTGTTGGTGGTGGTGCCAGGGGTGGCAGTTGTGGTGGTGGTGCCAGGGTGGCAGTGTGGTGGTGGTGCCAGGGGTGGCAGTGTGGTGTGGTGGTGCCAGGGTGGCAGTGTGGTGGGTGGTGCCAGGGGTGGCAGTGTGGTGGTGGTGCCAGGGGTGGCAGTGTGGTGGTGGTGCCAGGGGTGGCAGTGGTGGTGGTGGTGGTGCCAGGGGTGGCAGTGTGGTGGGGTGTGAAAGGGGTGGCAGTGTGGTGGTGGTGGTCCAGGTGGGGCAGTGTGGTGGTGGTGCCAGGGGTGGCAGTGTGGTTGGTGGTGGTGCCAGGGGTGGCAGTGTTGGTGGTGGTGCCAAGGGGTGGCAGTGTGGTGGTGGGTGGTGCCAGGGGTGGCAGTGTAGGGTGTGGTGGTGGTGCCAGGGGTGGCAGTGTGGTGGTGGTGCCAGGGGTGGCAGTGTGGTGGTGGTGGTGCCAGGGGTGGCAGTGTGGTGGTAGTGGTGCCAGGGGTGGCAGTATGGTGGTGGTGGTGCCAGGGGTGGCAGTGTGTGGTGGTGGTGCCAGGGGTGGCAGTGTGGTGGTGGTGGTGCCAGGGGTGGCAGTGTGGTGGTGGTGGTGGTGCCAGGGGTGGCAGTGTGGTAGTGGTGGTGCCAGGGGTGGCAGTGTGTGGTGGTGGTGCCAGGGGTGGCAGTGTGGTGGTGGTGGTGCCAGGGGTGGCAGTGTGGTGGTGGTGCCAGGGGTGGCAGTGTGGTGGTGGTGGTGCCAGGGGTGGCAGTGTGGTGGTGGTGGTGCCAGGGGTGGCAGTGTGGTGGTGGTGGTGCCAGGGGTGGCAGTGTGATGGTGGTGGTGGTCCAGGGGTGGCAGTGTGGTGGTGGTGGTGCCAGGGGTGGCAGTGTGGTGGTGGTGGTGCCAGGGGTGGCAGTGTGGTGGTGGTGCCAGGGGTGGCAGTGTGGTGGTGGTGGTGCCAGGGGTGGCAGTGTCGTGGCGGTGGTGCCAGGCGTGGCAGTGTGGTGGTGGTGGTGCCAGGGGTGTCAGTGTGGTGGTGGTGCCAGGGGTGGCAGTGTGGTGGTGGTGGTGGTGGTGCCAGGGGTGGCAGTGTGGTGGTGGTGGTGCCAGGGGAGGCAGTGTGGTGGTGGTGCCAGGGGTGGCAGTGTGGTGGTGGTGGTGCCAGGGGTGGCAGTGTGGTGGTGGTGGTGCCAGGGGTGGCAGTGTGGTGGTGGTGGTGCCAGGGGTGGCAGTGTGGTGGTGGTGGTGCCAGGGGTGGCAGTGTAGTGTTGGTGGTGCCAGGGGTGGCAGTGTGGTGGTGGTGGTGCCAGGGGTGGCAGTGTGGTGGTGGTGGTGCCAGGGGTGGCAGTGTGGTGGTGGTGCCAGGGATGGCAGTGTGGTGGTGGTGGTGGTGCCAGGTGTGGCAGTGTGGTGGTGGTGCCAGGGGTGGCAGTGTTGTGGGTGTGCCAGGGGTGGAAGTGTGTGGTGGTGCCATGGGTGGCAGTGTGGTGGTGGTGGTGCCAGGGGTGGCAGTGGTGGTGGTGGTGGTGCCAGGGTGGCAGTGTGGTTGGTGGTGGTGCCAGGGGTGGCAGTTGTGATGGTGGTGGTGGTGGTGCCAGGGGTGGCAGTGTGGTGGTGGTGCCAGGGTGGACCAGTGTGGTGGTGGTGTGCCAAGGGGTGGCATTGTGTTGGTGGTGCCGGGGTGGCAGTTGGTGGTGGTGGTGCAGGGGTGGCAAGTGTCGTGGCGGTGTTGCCAGGGCGTGGCAGTGTGGTGGTGGTGGTGCCTGGGTGTCAGTGTTGGTGGTGGTGCCAGTGGTGGCAGTGTGGGGGTGGTGGTGGTGGTGCCAGGGGTGGCAGTTTGTGGTGGTGGTGGTGCCCAAGGGGAGGCAGTGTGCGGGTGGGTAGGCCGGGTGGCAGTGTGGTGGATGGTGGTGCCAGGGGTGGCAGTGTGGTGGTGGTGGTTCCAGGGGTGGCAGGTCGTGGTGGTGTGGTGCCAGGGGGTGGCAGTGGTGGTGGTCGGTGCCAGGGGTGGCAGTATGGTGGTGGTTGCCAGGGGTGGCAGTGTGGTGGTGGTTCCAGGGGTGGCAGTGTGGTGGTGGTGCCAGGGGTGGCAGTGTGGTGGTGGTGACAGGGGTGGCAGTGTGGTGGTGGTGCCAGGGGTGGCAGTGTGGTGGTGGTGCCAGGGGTGGCAGTGTGGTGGTGGTGGTGCCAGGGGTGGCAGTGTGGTGGTGGTGGTGCCAGGGGTGGCAGTGTGGTGGTGGTGGTGCCAGGGGTGGTAGTGATGGTGGTGGTGCCATAGGTGGCAGTGTGGTGGTGGTGGTGCCAGGGGTGGCAGTATGGTGGTAGTGGTGCCAGGGGTGGCAGTATGGTGGTGGTGCCAGGGGTGACAGTGTGGTGGTGGTGCCAGGGGTGGCAGTGTGGTGGTGGTGGTGCCAGGGGTGGCAGTGTGGTGGTGGTGCCAGGGGTGGCAGTGTGGTGGTGGTGGTGCCAGGGGTGGCAGTGTAGTGGTGGTGCCAGGGGTGGCAGTGTGGTGGTGGTGGTGCCAGGGGTGGCAGTGTGGTGGTGGTGCCAGGGGAGGCAGTGTGGTGGTGGTGCCAGGGGTGGCAGTATGGTGGTGGTGGTGCCAGGGGTGGCAGTGTGGTGGTGGTCGTGCCAGGGGTGGCAGTATGGTGGTGGTGCCAGGGGTGGCAGTGTGGTGGTGGTTCCAGGGGTGGCAGTGTGGTGGTGGTGCCAGGGGTGGCAGTGTGGTGGTGGTGAAAGGGGTGGCAGTGTGGTGGTGGTGCCAGGGGTGGCAGTGTGGTGGTGGTGCCAGGGGTGGTAGTGTGGTGGTGGTGGTGTCAGGGGTTGCAGTGTGGTGGTGGTGCCAGGGGTGGCAGTGTGGTGGTGGTGGTGCCAGGGGAGGCAGTGTAGTGGTGGTGCCAGGGGTGGCAGTGTGGTGGTGGTGGTGCCAGGGGTGGCAGTGTGGTGGTGGTGCCAGGGGAGGCAGTGTGGTGGTGGTGCCAGGGGTGGCAGTATGGTGGTGGTGGTGCCAGGGGTGGCAGTGTGGTGGTGGTCGTGCCAGGGGTGGCAGTGTGGTGGTGGTTCCAGGGGTGGCAGTGTGGTGGTGGTGCCAGGGGTGGCAGTGTGGTGGTGGTGAAAGGGGTGGCAGTGTGGTGGTGGTGCCAGGGGTGGCAGTGAGGTGGTGGTGCCAGGGGTGGCAGTGTGGTGGTGGTGGTGTCAGGGGTTGCACTGTGGTGGTGGTGGTGCCAGGGGTGGCAGTGGTGTGGAGGTGCCAGGGGTGGCAGTGGTGTGGTGGTGCCAGGGGTGGCAGTGTGGTGGTGGTGGTGGTGCCAGGGGTGGCAGTGTGGTGGTGGTGGTGCCAGGGTGGCAGTGTGGTGGGGGTGGTGCCAGGGGTGGTAGTATGGTGGTGGTGCCAGGGGTGGCAGTGTGGTGGTGGTGGTGCCAGGGTGGCAGTGTGGTGGGGGTGGTGCCAGGGGTGGTAGTATGGTGGTGGTGCCAGGGGTGGCAGTGTGGTGGTGGTGGTACCAGGGGTGGCAGTGTGGTGGTGGTGGTGCCAGGGGTGGCAGTGTGGTGGTGGTGCCAGGGGTGGCAGTGGTGGTGGTGGTGCCAGGGGTGGCAGTGTGGTGGTGGTGCCAGGGGTGGCAGTGTGGTGGTGGTGCCAGGGGTGGCAGTGTGGTGGTGGTGGTGCCAGGGGTGGCAGTGTGGTGGTGGTGGTGCCAGGGGTGGCAGTGTGGTGGTGGTGGTGCCAGGGGTGGCAGTGTGGTGGTGGTGGTGCCAGGGGTGGCAGTGTGGTGGTGGTGGTGCCAGGGGTGGCAGTGTGGTGGTGGTGCCAGGGGTGGCAGTGTGGTGGTGGTGGTGCCAGGGGTGGCAGTGGGGTGGTGGTGCCAGGGGTGGCAGTGTGGTGGTGGTGGTGCCAGGGGTGGCAGTGTGGTGGTGGTGGTGCCAGGGGTGGCAGTGTGGTGGTGGTGGTGCCAGGGGTGGCAGTGTGGTGGTGGTGGTGGTGGTGCCAGGGGTGGCAGTGTGGTGGTGGTGGTGCCAGGGGTGGCAGTGTGGTGGTGGTGGTGCCAGGGGTGGCAGTGTGGTGGTGGTGGTGGTGGTGCCAGGGGTGGCAGTGTGGTGGTGGTGGTGGTGGTGCCAGGGGTGGCAGTGTGGTGGTGGTGGTGGTGGTGCCAGGGGTGGCAGTGTGGTGGTGGTGCCAGGGGTGGCAGTGTGGTGGTGGTGGTGCCAGGGGTGGCAGTGTGGTGGTGGTGGTGCCAGGTGTGGCAGTGTGGTGGTGGTGGTGCCAGGGGTGGCAGTGTGGTGGTGGTTCCAGGGGTGGCAGTGTGGTGGTGGTGCCAGGGGTGGCAGTGTGGTGGTGGTGAAAGGGGTGGCAGTGTGGTGGTGGTGCCAGGGGTGGCAGTGTGGTGGTGGTGCCAGGGGTGGCAGTGTGGTGGTGGTGGTGCCAGGGGTTGCAGTGTGGTGGTGGTGGTGCCAGGGGTGGCAGTATGGTGGTGGTGGTGCCAGGGGTGGCAGTGTGGTGGTGGTGCCAGGGGTGGCAGTGTGGTGGTGGTGGTGCCAGGGGTGGCAGTGTGGTGGTGGTGGTAGTGGTGCCAGGGGTGGCAGTGTGGTGGTGGTGGTGGTGGTGGTGCCAGGGGTGGCAGTGTGGTGGTGGTGGTGCCAGGGGTGGCAGTGTGGTGGTGGTGCCAGGGGTGGCAGTGTGGTGGTGGTGGTGCCAGGGGTGGCAGTGTGGTGGTGGTGCCAGGGGTGGCAGTGTGGTGGTGGTGGTGCCAGGGGTGGCAGTGTGGTGGTGGTGGTGCCAGGGGTGGCAGTGTGGTGGTGGTAGTGCCAGGGGTGGCAGTGTGATGGTGGTGGTGCCAGGGGTGGCAGTGTGGTGGTGGTGCCAGGGGTGGCAGTGTGGTGGTGGTGGTGCCAGGGGTGGCAGTGTGGTGGTGGTGCCAGGGGTGGCAGTGTGGTGGTGGTGGTGGTGCCAGGGGTGGCAGTGTGTTGGTGGTGCCAGGGGTGGCAGTGTGGTGGTGGTGGTGCCAGGGGTGGCAGTGTCGTGGTGGTGGTGCCAGGGCTGGCAGTGTGGTGGTGGTGGTGAGAGGGGTGGCAGTGTGGTGGTGGTGGTGCCAGGGATGGCAGTGTGGTGGTGGTGGTGGTGGTGCCAGGGGTGGCAGTGTGGTGGTGGTGCCAGGGGTGGCAGTGTGGTGGTGGTGGTGCCAGGGGTGGCAGTGTGGTGGTGGTGGTGCCAGGGGTGGCAGTGTGGTGGTGGTAGTGCCAGGGGTGGCAGTGTGATGGTGGTGGTGCCAGGGGTGGCAGTGTGGTGGTGGTGCCAGGGGTGGCAGTGTGGTGGTGGTGGTGCCAGGGGTGGCAGTGTGGTGGTGGTGCCAGGGGTGGCAGTGTGGTGGTGGTGGTGGTGCCAGGGGTGGCAGTGTGTTGGTGGTGCCAGGGGTGGCAGTGTGGTGGTGGTGGTGCCAGGGGTGGCAGTGTCGTGGTGGTGGTGCCAGGGCTGGCAGTGTGGTGGTGGTGGTGAGAGGGGTGGCAGTGTGGTGGTGGTGGTGCCAGGGGTGGCAGTGTGGTGGTGGTGGTGGTGGTGCCAGGGGTGGCACTGTGGTGGTGGTGCCGGGGGTGGCAGTGTGGTGGTGGTGGTGCCAGGGGTGGCAGTGGTGTGTGTTACCTATCGTTCGTTACGGCTCGTGACCCTACAGCAGCCAAGCTTTAATTACGTCTAGGGATACCACTGCTGCTCTCTAAAGCGCGTCACCAGTATGTAACACTGTAAAAGTGTTTGGTTTAGGTTAATACATACATAGAGTACATGAGTCACAGACAAGGATCGGAGAGGCGCCAGTTGTCTGCCTGAGATCTCACTCCTCTAACCGTTAACGACCCCAAGTGACCTGAGGTCAGATCATGAGAATTTCACCTTGCTTCCGCTAAGCGTATAATTGGAGCCGGGTAGCCTTCAAACATGCCGACGTTTAAGGAGTGGCTTGGTAGTGCCGGAGGCTATCTACTTGTGGGCGGAGTTAGCTACTAGGTTCCCCAATATAAACTCGGAGAGCTATCGAGCATCAAGCAATAGGAGACCGGCCAGCGGAGCAGAGCAGAGGCCAGCCGTCGAGATAGGCCGTCACCAGACGGGGGGTGACGCTGCCTGAAAATTGCAGACCCCCCCCCCTCTCTATTCAACTTAGACTCAGTCCTCGGTGAGTGAACATTTAGGTGACTTGGTCGTGTTTACATATGTTGTGTGATGATCAGGGGCAGTCAAGTTGTAGGGTTCTCGAATTCTTGGATGATGACTCACTTTGCATATTAAACTGGAACATTTTAATTGAATTGCTAAATTATGATACTTCATGTGAAATATAATTATGAATTTATTATTTAAATTGTGTTTAACTTTGTTCCCTAGAGATTTTGAGTTGAGATGAGAAAGCCTCTGTAGTTACTGGTTTCATGGTTTAGAATGAGTACATGATAAAGATGGGACCATACTAATAATGATCTCTTGATAACATCTTTTGAGAATATTGGGATACAGACAAGTTCCATTCCTTGTCTTGTATGTAATGATCATGAATGGATGGTGGCAGCATTTCGTCTTCTACTATCTACTCTTCTACTTCTACTATCTACTCTTCTCCTTCTACCTATCTACTCCTCTCCCTCCACCCCTCTCTGAACTTTCACTTTCAACTAATGACCCTCCTCACCCCTCCCACCTCTCTCCCTCTCACCCCAAACCCTCACTAATTACTTCACTATTCATTTCTTTCCTTTCGTTTTCTCTTATACGTTTGTGGCAATGATTATGTATTCTAGAGTTCTCTCTAGAGTTTCGGGTAGCTGATCCAGTTACGGCGCCTTGTGGTCTTAGCACCTAGGTAGTCAAATACCTAGGTTACAAGGTGTTGAACGAGAGAGGTTGCCTTAGGAACTCTGGGAGTGTTCTAGAATAGTTAGCTAACTGGGGACGGGATAACGGACTAGAGAGAGCTGTTTCCCCCAGCCTCGTTAGTTAACTGGGGGGTGGAATAATGGACAAGATAGAGCTATGACCCCCACCCCTCGTTACAATGATGGCAGCGGTGTTGAACAATGTTGTAGGTAGTTGGTGTTCTTTCAACATTGTTCAGTCCCACGTGTCTTTTTGCCGCTCAGGCGCTATCAGGGAGATCTTGACAGGTGTTTTACTTTCGCGATTTAGCGAGTTTTTTTCAGGCTAGGAGATAGTGATTCTCTAGTGTTGTGTTTAGTGATTTTGTGAGTTTTGTGTAGTTCAGGGAATGTTCACCAGAACTTGCGTGTGTAGTGATTTATGTTAGTAATAAGATTTGGCGATTTGGGAACTTAGCGGTGTTGGTAGTGCAGGTCAGCTGAGTGTGACAGGTGACCTCGCATGTCCCACGGGGACACCCAGCCACCGCTGGTCTCCAGGTCAGTGGGGAGTGGCAGGTGTAGTTCTTAAGTAGTTTTTAAGTAGTGGTTCTGCTCAGATTATTGCGATCGACTGTTTTACTCCATTTGAACGCAATAACCCGAGGTGTACTGGTATTGTACAGCATGCTAGGGGGAGGCTTAGTATGTCAGTAGACTTCACGTTGGGGACGCTCGACGTTAGATAGTCTGGTCACAGGGGTGGCAACAGTTTTGAGTTGTTTACCGGCGGAGATGCTAGGGAAACACTCTGGGTCACGTAGGTGGCTGTAGGTTAAGGGTGGGAGTAATGGATATTTATGTACTTAAGAGTAGGAACGGTACAGTTAAGTTAGGCTAGCGTTTTGTCTATTAGTGTTGATTTTTTTTTGTGTGACAAGTTAAAAGTAGTGATGACCTTATTCTCTCTTCTCTAACTTTACTCTGTTACTGTTTTATGTTCCACCAAGTCAATATCAGTCAGAGTTAATTGAATTATTAAAATTTAAGTGTAGTTGTTGCCAGGAGGAGAGCGGTATAACTGGACTGTGTAAACCCTATACAAACTACAGGGTCACACAACAGCATGGAACACGGGTATTGTCGCCTTTATGTTCAATTCACAGGTGGGAGCCAGAGGAGAGGCGCGACGCATATACAGAAGAGGGAGACGGCTGCTGTGTACCACACTCAGGGGCGTTTATCACCACCACCACGACCAGCCCACTACCTGGAGGTCATGGCTCCACCACCACCACCACCCCAGGGGACCCCAAGACGCAGCCCTCTCGGTCGGTCAACATTGGTCTACCCAGTGGACCCCAGGTCGTTCTGCAGACGACCCCAGACGACCCAGTAAAGATGGAAGAGGAACAACAACGACTCAAGTCTGTCCCACCAACATCGGTCTACCCAGGATGGACCCCAGGACGGACGGACCCCAATGGACCCCAGGTCGCTTGTCAAAGACCCATGGGAGGAGGAAGAGAGAAGAAAGAAGAGAGAAGAAAGAAGAGAGAAGAAAGAAGAGAGAAAAAAGAAGAGAGAAGAAAGAAGAAGATAAGACAAGCTGAGACACGATACCTAGTGTCCCTTGCTGGTGTCAGCATCATTGCATGGAGCGTAATTGCAAGACAGGATCGTTTGCCTTAACTGGCCGCCCCTCCTGCAAGCATGTAGCTCTGTTGAGTGATTCTTCCTGTGTCATGCGGACTTGATGTGGCTGTCAGAAGTAGCTCTCTGAAGGAGGCGTGCTGGAGCAACAGGGAGGAAGAAGAGTAGGATGGGATTTCTACTGTTGGCAACTATATGAAGGTCTCGAAACTTGTAGTCCCTATAGCTGTGAAGAACCCCAATATACGTCTCTCATGGTGACTGACGTAGGGCCAATTACAGATCAGCTGGGACAACCGAATTCCACGGTCCTGTGCGCAGTTCAAGTAGTAACGGCTTTCGGGTTGACCAAGGGTTGTTGTGCGTTAACGACGGAGAAGCGACGGAGGCAGTTGTGTTGAAGAAATGTGGTACAGGATTATCTACAAGACCAAGCAGTGACGTCGCCCAGCCAGAGACAATGGACGTCTGTCTACATATTTCATTTTTTAGAGTAGGATGATGTATATTTGTTTAGCTAGGATGTATTCTTTTCGTTAATAAAGTTGTCGCACACAGCTAGCTTGCTTTAGCAGTGTTGCAAAAACTTTATTTTCGGGGAGAAGGGGAGATGTAACACTGTAAAAGTGTTTGGTTTAGGTTAATACATACATAGAGTACATGAGTCACAGACAAGGATCGGAGAGGCGCCAGTTGTCTGCCTGAGATCTCACTCCTCTAACCGTTAACGACCCCAAGTGACCTGAGGTCAGATCATGAGAATTTCACCTTGCTTCCGCTAAGCGTATAATTGGAGCCGGGTAGCCTTCAAACATGCCGACGTTTAAGGAGTGGCTTGGTAGTGCCGGAGGCTATCTACTTGTGGGCGGAGTTAGCTACTAGGTTCCCCAATATAAACTCGGAGAGCTATCGAGCATCAAGCAATAGGAGACCGGCCAGCGGAGCAGAGCAGAGGCCAGCCGTCGAGATAGGCCGTCACCAGACGGGGGGTGACGCTGCCTGAAAATTGCAGACCCCCCCCCCCTCTCTATTCAACTTAGACTCAGTCCTCGGTGAGTGAACATTTAGGTGACTTGGTCGTGTTTACATATGTTGTGTGATGATCAGGGGCAGTCAAGTTGTAGGGTTCTCGAATTCTTGGATGATGACTCACTTTGCATATTAAACTGGAACATTTTAATTGAATTGCTAAATTATGATACTTCATGTGAAATATAATTATGAATTTATTATTTAAATTGTGTTTAACTTTGTTCCCTAGAGATTTTGAGTTGAGATGAGAAAGCCTCTGTAGTTACTGGTTTCATGGTTTAGAATGAGTACATGATAAAGATGGGACCATACTAATAATGATCTCTTGATAACATCTTTTGAGAATATTGGGATACAGACAAGTTCCATTCCTTGTCTTGTATGTAATGATCATGAATGGATGGTGGCAGCATTTCGTCTTCTACTATCTACTCTTCTACTTCTACTATCTACTCTTCTCCTTCTACCTATCTACTCCTCTCCCTCCACCCCTCTCTGAACTTTCACTTTCAACTAATGACCCTCCTCACCCCTCCCACCTCTCTCCCTCTCACCCCAAACCCTCACTAATTACTTCACTATTCATTTCTTTCCTTTCGTTTTCTCTTATACGTTTGTGGCAATGATTATGTATTCTAGAGTTCTCTCTAGAGTTTCGGGTAGCTGATCCAGTTACGGCGCCTTGTGGTCTTAGCACCTAGGTAGTCAAATACCTAGGTTACAAGGTGTTGAACGAGAGAGGTTGCCTTAGGAACTCTGGGAGTGTTCTAGAATAGTTAGCTAACTGGGGACGGGATAACGGACTAGAGAGAGCTGTTTCCCCCGGCCTCGTTAGTTAACTGGGGGGTGGAATAATGGACAAGATAGAGCTATGACCCCCACCCCTCGTTACAAGTATAACCCCTTGATAAGTAATGAGCACATAAATAAAACTCTTCCTTTAGGACTGAAGAATAGATACAAAATATTATATAGATATATATTCAAGATAGTATAATATAAAAACACAGATGGTTAAGTTAACTTATACAATAAATGAAAGTATTGTCATTTCACGTAAAATATGATAGTAAATATGGCACAACAAGAAATAACAGACTTATCTCCCACATGTTACTCCTCCTGGTTCCCCGAAGCTACTGAACTCTCGCTCTGTCGCTACCCACATTCTCACCTCCCGTCTGCCTCATCCCAGGATGAGGGATGGAAACTAAGGACTTTTTAATATTTAAAACTAATTGAACAACCACTTGTTCTCAAAACACATAAGACTGCAAGTTACATATAATAGTTACTTACAAAATATATAAGTATAGTGCCACCTGTTTAATTACAGTATATAAACAATTACCTAACTAAATAAAAGTGACATCTGGAACTCCCAAACTGAACAGGTCCAGCTTTCCCGTATCTAACAGGTACTAGACGTGTGTAAAAGCAACCGCGCTCCTGTCCACTGACGCTGCCACACCACACGATAATTTACTAAAACACAATGTGTGTACATATACAGGCAATGATATAATATAACAAAAAAAGTTATTTTAAATTTATATACGTATTCTGCTAGGAGTACGTAACACTTCCACCTCCAAGAAAAAAAATGCAATAGATTGAAGATCAATGGCATTTTTTCAAAGTAAAATGTATGACACTTGAGATTTATGGTATTAATTACACCCAACATGTATAAGTAATAAGAACACATTTCTGGACAAAAATGAAAACACTCCAAATATAGTCTTACAGGAAACTCAGAAATTTCAGTCTTATGACTATGTTCTACATATGTGTCACTGGAGTATGCAAATTTATCTCTCCAAGGTACTATCTCATTTATTTCACTTTGTTTCAGATCATATTTCACACTCCTATCTACAACAGTATCATTAGTAGCATGAATAGAATTGTCAATAAAGGTAGCTGCTTTCACACAGTTATCATGGCAATTTTGCTTTTCATATTTTTCTACTATTTCTCCAAGATCAGTTTCATTTTTCCATGTGATTCCTTTTCCACATGGTGAATTTTTCCAAAACAGACTCCATTTTCCATTACTCCCTTTTTCTGGAGCTGAACTGCTTAATTGAAGCTGACTGGATATTGAGTAGATTTGGGACTTCTCCTGGGTATGCTCTGACACAGACATCTGCTCATCACTCTTGATCCTCTGTGGAACACATACTCTCGCCCAATGTATACTAAAATTAGAGAAATTAGCATTAAACCTCACAATTATGCATAAGACTTTCCCATTCATAGAACCTTCCGAAACACAAGACACCGACTTAGCAAACCTTTGACCTTCAAACCAAGAAATACAACCCAAGATAAGTGCAAAGACTACCTGATCGAACTGACTCAGATGATCCATAAGGAACACAGAAATCAATTGCCTCATAACTCTGTCATAACGATCAGTGAAAGAAAACAGGCATATGCCTAGGCACCATATCTCAATCATAACTCTCAAGACAAGTTCACACCCCCTGATGGTGAACTTGAACACAACACACACTTTCATCAACCGTCTAGTCTTCCAAGAGACTAAATAAAACATGCCGAAAACTTTACAACCCTCACCATCACTTCCCAAGTGATTTACGTCTGATAACAACCAATCAACCAAGAGGTTTAAGGGTCTTAACATCTTGAAGATGAACAGCAGATTACCTGGGAAACACCCAAGGATAATCTGTAACCCTTCACAATGATTAACACTAGGTAGGATAACCTTATCCTCCAACTTGAAATACACACCTGGAGCCTCAAACATCTGCTCCCCAGTATGATTTAATCCTTCACCCACAATATGATTCTGAAAGTCAACTCCAATATGACTCTGAAAGTCAACACCACACTTGAGTGGAACATACACTTTTATCACTCGTGCATCAAAATTTACGGGATCTGAATATAGAGACACTGCTCTAGCATAACTCACCACTTCCTCAGAACTGGATGCACAACCTACTTGAGTAAACTCTCTCTGCTCAACCACAAGGCTTGACAAAGATGTCCCACAGTGCATTACTTCACAAGAAAATGGCTCCTGCAGAATAAAAGTAGATTTCAACATCCTACACACACACTGACTCAATGTACACAATGAGAAATACTTACTCCACATAGAATAAGAATCACAACTCCGCAACTTAGATCCAAATGCTACTTTACCACTCTCAATTGTTTTACCAAAATTTACTCCCATGACTTCTGGAGCTGCTCGGAGTACTGTCTGCTCACAATCAATAATATCACTACCAAGCTGGGTCACATCCTCACAGACAACTGAAGAGGGAGGCTCAATGGGTCTCCATCTACTCAACAGAAGCTGATCCTCTGGCTGCTTTCCCACACTCTCCAAAACTGGATCTACAGTACAGACTGTCTCCTTGCTTCTCTCTGAAATCTTAGGGTCAGTTCTACTCAATGCACATAAATGAAGGGAATCTGAAGCGAGCGGGCAAGTAACAGGTAGTTTGACCTCCTCCCCTATTATATCACCTTGACTAGGGTGAGGCGGGGCCTCTACAACAGACTTACTCTCGACAACTGATTCTAAACTTGGAGTGAGCGGGAATACTTCTGCCAACCCGACATCTTGTCCTAAACCATTCACTTGGCTGGAATACAGAGTCGTGGCTTTTAAGTTTCTCTCAACTCCTGGCACAACGTTCGTAGTGAGCGGGCAAGACAATGGTACATGGACATCCTTTCCCAATTTATTGGAATAAAGCAGAGTCATAGTATCAGGCTTACTCTCAACGACTAAATCGGCCACACAGGAATCTGGAACAACCACATCCCACTTCTCCACTGAAGGGGTACTGGTTACTGGAACAAATGCTTGAGTAACAACATCAGAACTGACAACTGGATTTATATTAGTACTGACATCAGCACAGGTAGAATGGACAAAACCATCTTCTACAACAGGTTCATTCATAGAACTAACTTCAGCACAGGCAGAATAAACATGGTCTGCAACTGGCTGTTTACACAAACGGGGATCAATCTCACCCACAACATGATTTATGGCCACATCATTACCCAATATAACATCCACACCTGGGATGGGCAACTGTGTACTAACACCCACAGTGCATAAACTTGGTGTAATGGTGGATCTGAAATTAATGTCTATTAGAGGTACAGTTTTACATCCTGCAACACTCTGAAGAACAACAAACTTTCCAGTATCTCTCTTTTCAACATCAGAAAGAATACTGGATGAAATTATGGTTTGGGAAGCACCTGTATCACGAAGAATAACCACTGGCTTCCACTTCCCATTAATACACAAAACTTCACCTGAAGACATATATGGTGAATACTGTTTCACCCAATTGGGGTTTACAGTTACATGTTTATTAGTAAGTTTATTTTGCACACCTCTGCAATAAATGAGACCAGTTGGTCGTAACTCAGGGTGCAATATAAAACATGAATGAATTCCATGGCCTTTTCTCTTACAATGAGAACAGGACCTTACAGTGGACACACTGGTAGAACCAACTGTAGGTTTAGAAATAACCTTATTATTAGTTGACATTCCTGACAATGAAGTAGCAGGGTTAGGTTTTGTAAGAGAAGAGCTCATGGGAGTAACTGGAGTACTAGGACGGGATGGATTCTGATAAGGAGTTCGGGGAGCATTATAATTTACTCTACGACTAGACTTAGGTGAAGTGGCCGTAAACTGGGCCTTAGTCAACAACTCATGCTCATCCGCGAGCTTTGACAGCTCATAAATGTCTGTTACATTCTTTTGTTCTGCCATAAAAGTAGACAACTGGTCTGGGAGACATGACAATACTTCTTCCATTATAAGAAGATTCTTTAGAGCATCAAAATCAGTGACTGAAAGTGACTTTAACCATCTGTTACAAAAATTCGTCTTCTGACGAGTAAAATCTGCTATTGTCTGATCCCTTATCCTCCTTAGATTTCTAAACTTTTGCCTGTGTGCCTCTGGATTTAACTGGTAAGCATTTAAGATGCTTTTCTTTACAAATTCGTAATCAAAGCTATGAGCGTCAGGTAGGGATGTGAAAACCTCCTGACTACGCCCCTTAAATTGAGACTGCATAATGGCTACCCACTGATCCCTTGGCCAGTTCATACTGATGGCAATTTTATAAAAATGGGCAAAGAAAACCTCAGGATCCTCCTCATTGAACTTTGGTAACTCTATATACTTATGCGTCCTGATGGGATTATTATCACTATTTATTGAAACATTACTAGTATTTCCATGCCCAGCTGCCATACGCTGTGATTCAAGCCTGAAGTTAATGTCAGCCATTTGTTGTTGAATCTCTAATTGCCTAGTTTGTTCCTCGGCTTGTTGCTTTTTTGTGGCTTCTATTTGCAACTGTGCCTCAATTTCTAAACGTCTAGTCTCAAGCTCCCTCTGCTGAGCTTCAGCCTCTAATATTCTCTGTTCTTTTTGAGCTTCAAGCTTAGCATTGGCTATTTGAGCTTCTAACTCAAGACGCTTTAACGTCATCTGATCACTCGACTCCTCTTTTAACTCTTCTAGAATTTCATCATCTAACTCCCCATTCTCAACAAAATGTGTTACAATGACTTTCAATATTTGGGCTTTAACCATTCTATTGTTGGCGGTCAAATCCAACTGATTTGCCATTTGTATTAACTCAGTCTTTTTAAGGCTCTGAATCCTTTCAAAGTCTGGGTGAGCCACCAACGCTGCAACTTTCTCCTCCATCGTTACTAACACTTGGCACTTGATTCACAACAATAATTAAAAACAATGGCACTGCACTACACTTCACTGTAAAAATGTCACCACACTGAAAATTCGCTTGGCCTCACTGCACAAACAAAATATATAGGATGACTTACCTCAAAATCGTGAAACGTTGTTACTTGACACACAGGAAAGCTTGCTTGGCACATGGAATAGTTCTTAAGAAACACACAGACACTTGACACAATGTTACCTAGGAAGGCAAGGTTAGATTAGCATAATTAAGGTTAAGTGGGAACAATATTTCCCGGCACAGGCCCCCATAACTCTTTGTTACCTATCGTTCGTTACGGCTCGTGACCCTACAGCAGCCAAGCTTTAATTACGTCTAGGGATACCACTGCTGCTCTCTAAAGCGCGTCACCAGTATAACCCCTTGATAAGTAATGAGCACATAAATAAAACTCTTCCTTTAGGACTGAAGAATAGATACAAAATATTATATAGATATATATTCAAGACAGTATAATACAAAAACACAGATGGTTAAGTTAACTTATACAATAAATGAAAGTATTGTCATTTCACGTAAAATATGATAGTAAATATGGCACAACAAGAAATAACAGACTTATCTCCCACATGTTACTCCTCCTGGTTCCCCGAAGCTACTGAACTCTCACTCTGTCGCTACCCACATTCTCACCTCCCGTCTGCCTCATCCCAGGATGAGGGATGGAAACTAAGGACTTTTTAATATTTAAAACTAATTGAACAACCACTTGTTCTCAAAACACATAAGACTGCAAGTTACATATAATAATACCTTACAAAATATATAAGTATAGTGCCACCTGTTTAATTACAGTATATAAACAATTACCTAACTAAATAAAAGTGACATCTGGAACTCCCAAACTGAACAGGTCCAGCTTTCCCGTATCTAACAGGTACTAGACGTGTGTAAAAGCAACCGCGCTGCCTGTCCACTGACGCTGCCACACCACACGATAATTTACTAAAACATAATGTGTGTACATATACAGGCAATGATATAATATAACAAAAAAAGTTATTTTAAATTTATATACGTATTCTGCTAGGAGTACGTAACAGTGTGGTGGTGCCAGGGGTGGCAGTGTGGTGGTGGTGGTGGTGGTGCCAGGGGTGGCAGTGTGGTGGTGGTGCCAGGGGTGGCAGTGTGGTGGTGGTGGTGCCAGGGGTGGCAGTGTCGTGGTGGTGCCAGGGGTGGCAGTGTGGTGGTGGTGCCAGGGGTGGCAGTGTGGTGGTGGAGCCAGGGGTGGCAGTGTGGTGGTGGTGCCAGGGGTGGCAGTGTGGTGGTGGTGGTGCCAGGGGTAGCAGTGTGGTGCTGGTGCCAGGGGTGGCAGTGTGGTGGTGGTGCCATGGGTGGCAGTGTGGTGGTGGTAGAGCCAGGGGTGGCAGTGTGGTGGTGGTGGTGCCAGGGGTGGCAGTGTGGTGGTGGTGGTGCCAGGGGTGGCAGTGTGGTGGTGGTGGTGCCAGGGGTGGCAGTGTGGTGGTGGTGGTGCCAGGGGTGGCAGTGTGGTGGTGGTGGTGCCAGGGGTGGCAGTGTGGTGGTGGTGGTGCCAGGGGTGGCAGTGTGGTGGTGGTGCCAGGGGTTGCAGTGTAGTGGTGGTGCCAGGGGTGGCAGTGTGGTGGTGGTGCCAGAGGTGCCAAGGGTGGCAGTGTGGTGGTGGTGGTGCCAGTGTAATGGTGGTGGTGCCAGGGGTGGCAGTGTGGTGGTGGTGGTGCCAGGGGTGGCAGTGTGGTGGTGGTGGTGCCAGGGGTAGCAGTGTGGTGGTGGTGCCAGGGGTGGCAGTGTGGTGGTGGTGGTGCCAGGGGTGGCAGTGTGGTGGTGGTGCCAGGGGTGGCAGTGTGGTGGTGGTGGTGCCAGGGGTGGCAGTATGGTGGTGGTGGTGCCAGGGGTGGCAGTGTGGTGGTGGTGCCAGGGGTGGTAGTGTGGTGGTGGTGGTGCCAGGGGTGGCAGTATAGTGGTGGTGGTGCCAGGGGTGGCAGTGTGGTGGTGGTGGTGCCAGGGGTGGCAGTATGGTGGTGGTGGAGCCTGGGGTGGCAGTGTGGTGGTGGTGCCAGGGGTGGCAGTGTGGTGGTGGTGGTGCCAGGGGTGGCAGTGTGGTGGTGGTGCCAGGGGTGGCAGTGTGGTGGTGGTGGTGCCAGGGGTGGCAGTGTGGTGGTGGTGGTGCCAGGGGTGGCAGTGTGGTGGTGGTGGTGCCAGGGGTGGCAGTGTGGTGGTGGTGGAGCCAGGGGTGGCAGTGTGGTGGTGGTGCCAGGGGTGGTAGTGTCGTGGTGGTGCCAGGGGTGGCAGTGTGGTGGGGGTGGTGCCGTGGGTGGCAGTGTGGTGGTGGTGCCAGGGGTGGTAGTGTGGTGGTGGTGCCAGGGGAGGCAGTGTCGTGGTGGTGCCAGGGGCGGCAGTGTGGTGGTGGTGGTGCCAGGGGTGGCAGTGTGGTGGTGGTGCCAGGGGTGGCAGTGTATTGGTGGTGCCAGGGGTGGCAGTGTGGTGGTGGTGCCAGGGGTGGCAGTGTGGTGGTGGTGCCAGGGGTGGCAGTGTCGTGGTGGTGCCAGGGGTGGCAGTGTGGTGGTGGTGCCAGGGGTGGCAGTGTGGTGTG